>NC_090940.1:368778897-368901213 GCF_040938575.1 Ambystoma mexicanum | reverse complement strand
CCACTCATGCCCTGTGTCTTCCTCGTGTACCCCCCACCCCCGCTCATGCCCAGTGTGTCTCCTGTTGCCCCCAACCCCCGTTCATGCCCCCGTGTCTTCCTCGTGTACCCCCCAACCCCCCGCTCATGCCCAGTGTGTCTCTTGTTGCCCCCGCTCATGCCCTGTGTCTCCCTCGTGCTCCCCCCACCCCCGCTCATGCCCCGTGTTCCCTCGTGTTACCCCCCACCCCCCTGCTCATGCCCCGTGTCTCCCTTGTGTTCCCCCCACCCCCACTTATGCCCTGTGTCTCCACTGTTCCTCCACCCCTCCGCTCATGCCCCGTGTCTCCATACTGTACCCCCCACCCCCTGCTCATGCCCCCTGTCTGCCCTGTTCCCCCACCCCCTGCTCATGCCCCGTGTCTCCCTCGTGTTCCCCCCACCCCCCGCTCATTCCCCGTGTCTTCCTCGTGTACCCCCCACCCCCGCTCATGTCCCGCGTGTCTCCTGTTGCCCCCCACCCCCGCTCATGCCCCGTGTCTCCCTTGTGTTACCCCAACCCCCGCTCATGCCCTGTGTCTCCACTGTTCCTCCACCCCTCTGCTTATGCCCCGTGTCTCCATACTGTACCCCCCACCCCCTGCTCATGCCCCCTGTCTGCCCTGTTCCCCCCACCCCCTGCTCATGCCCCGTGTCTCCCTCGTGTTCCCCCCACCCCCCGCTCATTCCCCGTGTCTTCCTCGTGTACCCCCACCCCCCGCTCATGCCCCGTGAGTCTCATGTTGCCCCCCACTCATGCCCTGTGTCTCCCTCGTGTTTCCCCCACCCCTCGCTCATGCCCCGTGTCTCCCTCGTGTTCCCCCCACCCCCCGCTCATGCCCTGTGTCTCCCTCCTATACCCCCACCCCCCGCTCATGCCCTCTGTGTCTCTGTTTTCCCCCCACACCCCGCTCATGCCCCGTGTCTCCCTTGTGTTCCCCACCACCCCCCGCTCATGCCCAGTGTGTCTCCTGTTGCCCCCCGCTCATGCGTGTCTCCCTCGTTTTCCCCCCCACCCCCGCTCATGCCCCCGTGTTACCCCCCCACCCCCCTGCTCATGCCCCATGTCTCCCTCGTGTCCCCCCACCCCCCACTCATGCCCTGTGTCTTCCTCGTGTACCCCCCACCCCGGCTCATGCCCCGTGTGTCTCCTGTTGCCCCCCACCCCCCGTTCATGCCCCGTGTCTTCCTCGTGTACCCTCCAACCCCCGCTCATGCCCAGTGTGTCTCCTCTTGCCCCCCGCTCATGCCCTGTGTCTCCCTCGTGCTCCCCCCACCCCCACTTATGCCCCGTGTTTCCCTCGTGTTACCCCCCACCCCCCTGCTCTTGCCCCGTGTCTCCCTCGTGGTTCCCCCCACCCCCCGATCATGCCCCATGTCTCCCTCCTATTCCCACCACCCCCCGCTCATGCCCTGTGTCTCTCCTGTTCCCCCCACCCCCCGCTCAAGCCCTGTGTCTCCACTGTTCCCCCCACCCTCGCTCATGCCCCGTGTCTCCCTACTGTACCCCCCACCCCCGCTCATGCCCCGTGTCTGCCCTGTTCCCCCCACCCCCCGATCATGCCCCGTGTCTCCCTCATAATCCCCCCACCCTCCGCTCATGCCCCGTGTCTTCCTCGTGTACCCCCCACCCCCCGCTCATGCCCCGTGTCCCCTCGTGTTCCCCCCACCCCCTGCTCATGCCCCGTGTCTCCCTCCTTTCCCCTCCCACCCCCGCTCATGCCCCTTGTCTCCCCTGTTCCCCCCACCCCCCGCTCATGGCCCATATCTGCCCTGTTCCCCCCCACCCCCGCTCATGCCCCGTGTCTCCCTTGTGTTACCCCCCACCCCCGCTCATGCCCCGTGTGTCTCTGTTTTCCCCCCACACCCCGCTCATGCCCCGTGTCTCCCTCGTGTTCCCCACCACCCCCCGCTCATGCCCAGTGTGTCTCCTGTTGCCCCCGCTCATGCCCCGTGTCTCCCTCGTGTTCCCCCCACCCCCGCTCATGCCCGTGTTTCCCTCGTGTTACCCCCCACCCCCCTGCTCATGCCCCGTGTCTCCCTCGTGTTCCCCCCACCCCCCACTCATGCCCTGTGTCTTCCTCGTGTACCCTCCACCCCCGCTCATGCCTCGTATGTCTCCTGTTGCCCCCACCCCCGTTCATGCCCCGTGTCTTCCTCGTGTACCCCCCAACCCCCACTCATGCCCAGTGTGTCTCCTGTTGCCCCCGCTCATGCCCTGTGTCTCCCTCGTGTTCCCCCCACCCCCGCTCATGCCCCGTGTTTCCCTCGTGTTACCCCCCACCCCCCTGCTCATGCCCCGTGTCTCCCTTGTGTTCCCCCCACCCCCACTTATGCCCTGTGTCTTCTGCATGTACCCCCCACCCCCGCTCATGCCCCGCGTGTCTCCTGTTGCCCCCCACCCCCGTTCATGCCCCGTGTCTTCCTTGTGTACCCCCCAACCCCCGCTCATGCCCCGTGTGTCTCCTGTTGCCCCCCACCCCCTGCTCATGCCCCGTGTCTCCCTTGTGGTTCCCCCCACCCCCCGCTCATGCCCCATGTCTCCCTCCTGTTCCCACCACCCCCGCTCATGCCCTGTGTCTCTCCTGTTCCCCCACCCCCGCTCAAGCCCTGTGTCTCCACTGTTCCCCTCCACCCCCGCTCATGCCCCGTGTCTCCCTACTGTACCCCCACCCCCGCTCATGCCCCGTGTCTGCCCTGTTCCCCCCACCCCCCGCTCATGCCCCGTGTCTCCCTCATATTCCCCCCACCCTCCGCTCATGCCCCGTGTCTTCCTCGTGTACCCCCCAACCCCCACTCATGCCCAGTGTGTCTCCTGTTGCCCCCGCTCATGCCCTGTGTCTCCCTCGTGTTCCCCCCACCCCCGCTCATGCCCCGTGTTTCCCGCGTGTTACCCCCCACCCCCTGCTCATGCCCCGTGTCTCCCTTGTGTTCCCCCCACCCCCACTTATGCCCTGTGTCTTCTGCGTGTACCCCCCACCCCGGCTCATGCCCCGCGTGTCTCCTGTTGCCCCCCACCCCCGTTCATGCCCCGTGTCTTCCTTGTGTACCCCCCAACCCCCGCTCATGCCCCTTGTGTCTCCTGTTGCCCCCCACCCCCCGCTCATGCCCCGTGTCTCCCTTGTGGTTCCCCCACCACCCGCTCATGCCCCATGTCTCCCTCCTGTTCCCACCACCCCCCGCTCATGCCCTGTGTCTCTCCTGTTCCCCCACCCCCCGCTCAAACCCCGTGTCTCCACTGTTCCCCTCCACCCCCGCTCATGCCCCGTGTCTGCCCTGTTCCCCCCACCCCCGCTCATGCCCCGTGTCTCCCTCATATTCCCCCACCCTCCGCTCATGCCCCGTGTCTTCCTCGTGTACCCCCCACCCCCCGCTCATGCCCCGTGTCCCCTCGTGTTTCCCCCACCCCCTGCTCATGCCCCGTATCTGCCCTGTTCCCCCCACCCCCCGCTCATGCCCAGTGTCTCCCTTGTGTTACCCCCCACCCCCTGCTCATGCCCCGTGTCTCCCTACGGTACCCCCACCCCCTGCCCCGTGTCCCCCTCGTGTTCCCACCACCCCCCGCTCATGCCCCGTGTCTTCCTCGTGTACCCCCAACCCCCGCTCATGCCCCGTGTGTCTCATGTTGCCCCCCACCCCCCACTCATGTCCCGTGTCTCCCTCTTGTTTCCCCCACCCCCCGCTCATGCCCCGTGTCTCCCTCGTGTTCCCCCCACCCCCCACTCATGCCCTGTGTCTCCCTCCTGTACCCCCACCCCCCGCTCATGCCCTGTGTGTCTCTGTTTGCCCCCCACACCCCGCTCATGCCCCGTGTCTCCCTCGTGTACCCCCCCACCCCCCGCTCTTGCCCAGTGTGTCTCCTGTTGCCCCCGCTCATGCCCCGTGTCTCCCTCGTGTTCCCCCAACCCCAGCTCATGCCCCGTGTTTCCCTTGTGTTACCCCCCACCCCCCTGCTAATGCCCCGTGTCTCCCTCATGTTCCCCCCACCCCCCACTCATGCCCTGTGTCTTCCTCATGTACCCCCCACCCCCGCTCATGCCCCGTGTGTCTCCTGTTGCCCCGCACCCCCGTTCATGCCCCGTGTCTTCCTCGTGTACCCCCACCTCCGCTTATGCCCCGTGTGTCTCCTGTTGGTTGCCCCCCACCCCCGCTCATGCCCCGTGTCTCCCTCGTGGTTCCCCCACCCCCCCGCTCATGCCCCATGTCTCCCTCCTGTTCCCCCCACCCTCCACTCATGCCCCGTGTCTCTCTCTTGTTCTCCCCACCCCCCGCTCATTCCCCGTGTCTCCCTCCTGTACCCCCCACCCCCCGCTCATGCCCCGTGTCTCCCTCCTGTACCCCCCAACCCCCGCTCATGCCCAGTATCTGCCCTGATCCCCCCACCCCCGCTCATGCCCCGTGTCTTCCTTGTGTTACCCCCCACCCCCGCTCATGCCCTGTGTCTCCCCTGTTCCCCCCACCCCCGCTCATGCCCCGTGTCTCCCTACTGTACCCCCCACCCCCGCTCATGCCCCGTGTCTGCCCTGTTCCCCCCGCTCATGCCCCGTGTCTCCCTCATATTCCCCCCACCCTCCGCTCATGCCCCGTGTCTTCCTTGTGTACCCCCCACCTCCCACTCATGCCCCGTGTCCCCTCGTGTTCCCCCCACCCCCTGCTCATGCCCCGTGTCTCCCTCCTTTTTCCCTCCACCCCCCGCTCATGCCCCTTGTCTCCCCTGTTCCCCCCCACCCTCTGCTCATGCCCCGTATCTCCCTACTGTTCCCCCCACCCCCTGCTCATGCCCGTGTCTCCCTCCTTTCCCCTCCCACCCCCCGCTGATGCCCTGTTGTGTTCTCTTTAAACATCCCGCCTTCCCTTTGCATGGTGGCCATCTTGGTAAAAGATTTTCCTTCCTACACCGGGACGCCGCAGGCATCCCGGTTTGGGAAGAAAAATCTTTTTTTAACCTCCCGGGGTTCCCACTTTGAGGACCTGACATGCTAGTGGTCTTCATCTATTGAAAAGGATGTTATAGTGACTTTGCACTAATAAAAACCTAAGAAATTCAGTAAAAGAAAATGTATTACAGGGATGTTATGGTTAAGTTGCACTAATAAAAACCTATGAAATTCAATGAAAAAACTTTGTTAAAGGGATGTTATGGTTAAGTTGCGCTACTAAAAACCTATGAAATTCAGTGAAAAAACTTTGTTAAAGGGACGTTATGGTTAAGTTGCGCTACTAAAAACCTATGCATCACTGATGACATCACATGTCTGGCTCACTCTTTTTTCCTTTACTGACATATCTAGGCCACATGGTTTTCTTCAGTAACAGTCAGAAACTAAAAATGTTATTTTATTTGTAGACGTATCCTTCAAGTATGTTCTTACAGTAATTCCCTTACAGTCCAGTCACATCATATGAAACATATACATAGGGGAAGACCCAAGCTTGAAAGACAGCAATCCTTTCTGTGCATGAAGATAATCAGTAGAGTTATCAGCACTTTCTGATAGTTCTGTTGTTTTTTTATTACTGTACTTTCCCTCTATATGCTCATATTTGTATACATTGTACTCACGTTACTTTCCTTAGGGTCCAGTCACATCATGTGATACATATACATAGGGTAAATAGCAGCTTTCAAACAGAGCAATCATTTATTTGCATAAAGATAATCAGTTAGGTTATGAATTATTTCTGCTATTACTTCTGCTTTTTTGCTTACTTCACTTTCCCTGTATATACCCATATCTTTATGTGTTCTTGTCTCTTTGTGTTTTGTTTGTAATAATGCAATTATGTAAAACGTGGGTTTTATTAGCTACTTATTACATATTTCACAGTACGCAAAACTCTAATAAGAAAACAGTTATCATTTCATTATTCAACATATCAACATTTTGAATATTGTACCTTCATCATATATGCTGCACACAATGCCTTTGTTTCTGCATGAGTAGCTTAGTATACTGGATAGAACTTCATAATAGAATGCTATTTATATCAATGCATTGCTTAATGCACTAATTAGCTCATGACATTTATTCCAATGATCCTTGACAGTTTTTTCTCAACATTATAATAAGAATCCCTTGTACACACATTTCATTAAAAGATAATACATATGTGATGTCATCAGTGATGTCATCAATGACATTTGTGATGTCATCTTTGATGTCATGGGTGTTAGTCTTAGCAGTGCACAGTGGTGGCGCAAGTTATGGTTGCTTAGCTTACCATAACTGGCGAATTTCAGGGGGTTTTCGGTTTTATGTGGAACCATAACGTCCCTTTAACAAAGTTTATTTCACTGAATATATATATATTTATTTTGTTTATTTATATACAGGAGGACCAATGCTCTTTTGATCACAAAAGACTGTACAATATATAAGAAATCAGGTTTGACCTGAAGCAGTGAGCTTCTTACAATGGGGGTGAGTTTGAGGGACATTCTGACCAGATTGTGGAGGAGAGTAAATGGAACAGTCACCAGTGACAATACATAAGTGGACACCCATAGATTAAGGACAACCAACATTGGACATTTTTAAGTTTTTTAAGTGCAGGTAGGTTTATGGGATTTATATAGCACATACCTAGAGTGCTGTACATAGAATACGCACCCAGGGTGTTACTAGTATGTGTATATCTAAATCTGTACATGCATATATAACCAGCCATTCATGAAATCCACGTCAAAAGTTTTTTGAGCATCTGAAATGTTTTTTTGTGTGTTGGACATATATTTTAGCAGCATACATCTCCCATATAGAAAAGGGAACATCGACACAAAAAGAAGCAGATCACTGGCAGAGAGGTTGGGTGTTCAAACCCCTTCACCACTTTGCTTTGTTTTCTGTTCATGGCCAGGTAGATAAGCACCTATAAACAAAGCCAAGCAAGTCGGTCTATGGCAAGCTTAATCTTGAGGACGGCATCCAGCGCCTATGCTCCAGGACAGTAGATAAGGTGAAATGCTGGCGTGGGTTAACCTCTGTGCATCGGCATTGGGATTTGTGTACAGCGCCAAAACCATTTGAAAATTGCACAGATCTTTATATAGTTTTTCTAAAAAGGATATGTCCTATACAATGCCCCATTTCCACACATCAATTAAAGTAATTTCTAGGGGCTCACCACACAAATCCCAAACATTGTGTCAGGCGTATTCGAACGAGAGAGAGGGGAGAGAAGTGTGCTGCTCCAAGAGGAGGAGCTGGGCACGGAGGGGGTGGCAAGCACCTGCTGGAGGATAGGTGTTTCCTGCTCGCTGTTTGCAGAACTGCTTGAACGCAGGGTCAGCCAAGCCTGGAATCACACTTGCTTTGCTAGGTCTAGAAGGGGAGCCATGGTGGCGCTGCCTGAAAGAAGAACTTGCCACAGAGAGGGCTCCAGGTGACACAATGCCATAGGAGATGCACTGTTGCACTTTTGTTGTTTTGATGTTGTTTGTATATCTTAACACTAACAATTCAGTATATTTGCTTGCTTTATTAAGTGAGCAGTCTTGCCATCAAATGTATTCATGTGTGGACAACATTGCACCAGCAACAAACTAGGTTCAGGCTCTACAAATACAAACAAAATTCATGTGTGCAGATTTGCAGCACACCAATACTTCTATTTTTGTCATTTTCACATTCCTGCTGGTGCACCACGTTTCCAAAACTTGCCACGCTGTGACGCAGTACCCTGGCTTGCTTTAACGATTACAAATGAGAAGAACATGGGGGCCAGTTACCACCACCCGCTATGCATGGCATTTAGGGCTTAAGTTGACAGGTCGCCTTGTCCATCCCACTCTTTAATACAAGCATGGCAGTTTATTGTCACATTGTGCCACAATTAGCTTGTGCCCACTAAGACTCGAGATGGGTTTGTGATAATGCAGGTAGGACAGATGCAATGTCATTTGCCACCTCCCAGACCACCCCAAGCAAGAGCACCCTTTGCACCTGGCGATCAAAGCTCTGTGTATTCATCTAATTATCGTCTGGAATGAAAATAATTGTTGCATATCTAGGTTCCAGTCCTGGGAACAGCTGATTCTCCCAGCTTCAGCTGACACCGTCCTATTCTCCTTTCGTTCCTGGCCTTTGCTGCCTGTTGTTCTTCAACCAGAATTGAAAAGAAAAGATTTTTTATAAAACAAGTAAATTGTGCAGCTTTGAATGGGGCCTTGTCTCAAAATTGTGATACCCTTGCTCAATGCTACAACCAAAACTCAACAAAACTGTTCTATTGTATACCCTATCCCGCTAAAGTTGCCTGTGTACTCAGCAACTTAAACCCCGCTTAAGTGCAGCAAAACTAGTTCCCTAAAGTGTGTCAAAACTAACTCTATTCTACTTGTCTCCATAATCTATAAAGCAACATAGCAGCTATTAAAACAACGAAAGGGATAAGAGACTCTACTAAAAGACTTTTCTTATTTTATATTTCCGCTCTTGCTTGGGGGTGCCTGGGAGGTAGCAAATGACATTGCATCTGTCCTAGCTGCACTATCACAAACCTTTCTCCAGTCTTAGTGGGCACAAGCTCATTTTGGGCACAATGTGACAATAACCTGCCACGAAGGGTGTGACAAAATATCTAGAGAATGAAGTAGAGAAATAACAAGTAGAGGAGGAGGAGGTGATAAATTCAGAGATGGTGGGAGTAGAATTCCCAGAAGAGAGAGAATGGTCAGATAATTGCCTGGGCAATTGGAATCAGTGAAGGAGGTTATCCCAAATTCAGCCCAAATCTGGGACACCAACGAGGAAGGGATTAGGTACAAGCAGATAGCCAAGCAATGGGTAGGTGGTAGAAGTTTTGAATAAGAAGAGCCATTAGAGAAGCCATTACAGAAGACAAGGAGAGGGGTAGAAGAGGTTCCAAGGTAGAAGAAGTGGAGGTGCAGGAATTAGAGCCAGAAGGGAGGGTGGGTTTTATCCGGAAAGTCCCAAAGCTAGATGGAGATGTTGCTCCCTCTGAAGCCCAAACTAACTAGCTAATGGCAAGTTGAAGGTCTTGTGGACTATGTGGTGTAGCCTCATTCCCCATGATTGTTGTGTTTTTGACATTGACAGCAGGCTACCACTGGAAAAGGATCACAAGGAGACACTAAAGAAGGTGAGGACAGCAGACGTTCAACATTTAAAAAAAGGTTCAGAGGAAATGTAAGTGACTAGAAACCCACACAAGGATTGCTGGGAGGGGTCTGGCATTCGGAGTCTGTTGGTTCCAGGATGCACCTTTTGTGTGATTTACTTGTTTGAACCTAAAGAGAATCAATCCAACCAATGTTGTGTTGCAATATCACCTTTTCTTGATTTCTTTATGACAAAACATGTCTGACTCTTTTTTTGACTGGCATTGACTGCAGCAAGGGCCCCCACTGGCACCTAATGAATTTGTACAGTTTGCACCACAATTCTGGTATAGGAACTCTGTTAACAATGCGTTTGCACAAAATGCATCTGTCTTGGAATGTTCTGCCACATTCAGAAAATAGGATGTATATTATAGGGGGGGGATTTTAATTTAAAATTGGGTAACTGTATTAATGAAGATCATGGTATAAAACAGGAACATGCTGTTTCCAATTTCCCCACCCTGTTATGGTAAGACATGCAGTCATATAAAGATGGAAGAGTTCTCTCTGAGCATTTAGTAGAATTAGGTTTCTGGTATGCAAAGGGTAGATTCATATCAGATACACCTGGGAGCTACACATTTGTAAACTCTAGACATCGGCTAATTATTGCTTATTTTCTAATTGACATGGATAATTTGAAGTGGGTAGTTGTCTTTGAGATAGCTCCCAGGATTGAGGGCAGTCACAACCCTGATCTATCCATCTGTGGCACAAAGGAAAAATCACATAACCATAATTATCAGCAAGATTGGGATATAGGGGAGACCCCTATCTATAAGGAAATATCCTGGGTTTCCGTAGAGCAACATTCAAAATTGTCGGAGCTTAGATATTGTTCTCTTTCAGACATTGATACCTTCTTAAACACTGACAGCTCTCACAAGTTGAGGCTGTCATCATTAGAAAATATAATATCCAGACCAAGCTATGCGTTTATAATTAGATGCTGCATGGCTGGAAATAATTGCACAGGAAGTCCTGGTTTGACGGAAAGTGCAGGACAGCAAAACAGTCCCTCTTGGAAGCCTTGAAACAGCAGAACAAGAACCAAATACAAATAGGTAATACTAGACCTTATTGCAGAAAACCAAATAGGGTTAGGATGCTAGAACTAATGCAAGAGACCTGGGTGAATTTAGAGCAGGAAGCAATACCTGGCAACTCGAAAGCTTATTGGAGGGTAGTGGTGGTTGGCTTCAAGGAAAGTCCAAATTCCCCACCCTTATAACATATTGTTGAGCCTACAATATGGGCAGAACATTTTGAAGCACTATAGAATGCATCTGGCAATTTTATGGGGACCATGGAGAAAGGGTATAGACAATTATAAAATGAGGGAACGGTGAGGAATAAGGAAGATCCAGTTGTGTTTACTGTAAATCAGGTAGAAAATGCATTATTTAGACTGTCAAATGGAATGGCAAATAGTCCAGATACAATATGCAACATTTTGATTTGAGATGACAGTTTGGTCACCTATCTTTTCTTTGGCATTTAATACCCTGATGTGCACATGCACTAGCCAGAAGAGCAGGAAGGGAGCAATCATCATAGAAAGGGAGACAGGGCAGATCCTTCATGTTGTAAATGTATCTGCCTAATAGATACCATCACCAAATAGTTTGTCAAAGATGACGAATGACGTAAGCAGACAAATTTACCACTGTGAGAGGTCAGAAATGTGAGGCAGAAGGTTTTTCAAAAGATGCCATTTTATTAACTCAAAAGGTTAGATAAAAGCCTCACTATGCGTACCCTGATGAGGATTTCCCTACTTAAGATAAACTAAAGGAAACACTGTAACAAATGTTTTCTGTCCCTCACACTTGTACATACACCATCTCAATAAGTTAGTATATGGCAGTTCATAAGCAACAAATATAACAGTTAAATTCACATCATGATCATAGCTTCTCCTTATAATCTGGGTGAATTCCCCTTCCCCAGATTTAATCAGGATTATGTTTAACAGTTCCAAAAGGATGTCTCAGAACCAAAGGTTCCACGTTGATAATCCAAAATTCCAACTTGAATTCAACCAGAAGTTAACAAATATTCAACAAAGTGTTCCTCTTTCTACTTGTTACTAAGATCTTGAAACAACTTATTTTCATCACCAAAGAGAGGTTTTGTACTTCATTAGTTTAAAAAAAAAAGTTTTTATCAGGATATTTCTGCACCAGTTCATAAAAGACATTTGTTGGCAATCTTAAATAATTCTGCAGCAGTTCATACAACATTTGCTTCAGTAATATTCATTTGTCAGGATTCTGCTGTATTATTCCACAAAAACACTTCGGTTGTACTTTAACTGCTTCTTCATGAATTGTAATCACACCACAGTACTTCAATTGACCCCCACTTGGTCTAGTCGCCTGCTACTACAAAGTTCTCTGTTCTTGCATACTCTGCCACCAGAACAGAACACATTGTTACAAATACCTTCTTTGGGTTTGGCAATGTAGGTTTAAGCAATCTCCTCTTAGGACTTTCTTTACATATGGGCAATCGTATTTACATACAATGACATTCTCAATTGCCTTCTTTTGGCTTGGGCAACACTGGTTGTTTATAAATTGCCTTAGTAGGTTTCTCTTTTCACTTTGACAATACTAGTTTTTATTTTCTTCTCCTTTATTGCCCTTTCTTGTTGTTGGATTTTTATATAACCTACAATGTTATAATCACACCCTTCTAGTTTGATTATTAAGTTCTTGCTCTGCATCTGCTCCTTTTTAAATCCACTCAGTCTACAACAGAATATTTGACCTGCTTTACTTTGGTATGCAAAAAGGCTCTTCTTTCGAAATACTTTGTTTATTGCATTTCTGAGATTCAAATCACTGGACTTGGCCAGCTGGCATATACGGAGCACTCCACGGTCCGAATGTAACCACGAACTCACCTGGTCTGGGGTGCACGTCTGTTTGCCTCGCCATCTCCAGGAATTCTGCTTCAATTTCTCTGCGCGGCTTGAAACCTCTTCTTTGCTGCTTTCCGGGGTCCAAGTCTGTCAATTTTAGAGCCCTCCTGGCCCCCACAGCTATCTGATGCTTGCCTCCAACCGGTGCTCATCTGACAGAGGGGATAGCAGTTAAATGGTGTGCTTTCTGCTGTGCAACCTTTGCAGCTGCAAACTCGAGCATAGGGGACCCTCTCAGGCCTGGCATTCATTTCACACACTCCAATGCTCCCGGCGTCTGGGCTCTTCATTAATATCTGCTTCTGGTTACTCTATCTACTCCCTTTTCCCTTTCCCTTTCCTCCTTCCCATAACTCTTCTCTCTTCCTCCCCAAATGCAAATTGTTCCACATGCTGTTTTTCTGGTTTGAATCATGTATATTTTATTGCTTCTATGTTCCATCGTTGATGTTTTCTGGTTGTTATGCTGTAAAGTGCTTTGGAGTAAAGTGCTATATAAACAATAAAATACAAATACAAATACAAATACTACTCCTCTCCTTCCTAATGGCCTGCACAGAAACACTTTGGTGGTTCTTGAACTGCTTCTTCATGGATTGTAAACACACCACAGTACTTCAATTGACTTCCACCTGGTATACTCGCCTGCCAGGCCTATTGCTACAAAGCTCCCTGTTCTGGTGTACTCTCCTGCCTGAACAGAACACATTGTTACAAAGACTTCTGACCTGGTGTACTCTCCTGCCAGGCCAGAACAACTACTAACTACAAGTACTTCTGTGATAATGATCAACTTCCAATACTTTAGCAATGTCTCTTGTTTGACAACATCAAGTATAAGAATGTCTTCATTGGTAACAAGAACAACACTGGTGCTGTGTATTACACATGTGTGATTGCCACACACAATACAGGCTATTCTTCACTTCTCCTGAATATCTTCTATCAGAAATGAAGTCTTCCTGCCACTCTTGTTTCTCCCCTTCTGCACTATCAAAATTATAGTAATGATTCTGCTTCACTTTCACACTTCTTTGGCTCTGGCACTATAGGTTTAAGCCATCTCCTCTTATGACGTTCTTTACATATGGGCAACAGTCTTTACATACAATGAAATTCTCAATTGCCTTCTTTTGTCTATACTGGTTGTTTAAAAATTGCCTAGGCATGTTTCTCTTTTGGCTTTGACAACCGTTGCTTTTTTTTTTCTTCTCGGTTTTGTGCCCTTTCTTGTTTTTGGCTTTATATATGACCTACAATGTTATAATCACACCTTTCTGGTTTGATTATTAAGTTCTTGCTCTGGCGGCTGCTCCCTTTTAAATCTGCTCGGTCTTCAACAGAAACAATGTACCTGGTTTACATTAGTTCAGTATTCAAAAAGCCTGTTCTTTCGAGATACTTAGTTGTTGCATTTCTGAGATTCAAACCACTGGACATGGCCAGCGGGCGTATACAGAGTACTCCGGGGTCACAATGAAACAGTGAACTCACCGGGTCTGGTGTGCGCATACGCTTGCCTTGCTGCCTCCAGGACCTCTGCTTCAATTTCCCTGTGTGGCTCGGTAACCTCTTTGTTGCTGCTTCCCGCAGCCCACATCTGTCAATTCTGGGTAAGTTCGAGAAACTCAAGGGTAATCTGATACCACATATAACATTGCCAGCGGTAGTAGTTAAGAGAAGGACACTGATCAAGAAAGGCTGGTATGACCACTCTTGCAGGGACAAAAAGAAAAAAATCATGATTTGTCTCAATGCAGGCCCTGGGGTAGAGTAAATCTTTGTCCCCTTAGATCTGAATACAAATGTTTAATTAGAGCTAAGAAAATAGATTTTGGCCAGGACCAATGGGGTACCCTGTACAATGCACTTAAGAGTGGTGATAACATCCAATTTTGGAGGTTGGTTACTGACATGGAGTTGAAGGGGGACTGCACATTTCACGACATTATTTTTGCAGATGAATGGCAATCCCCCTTTACTAACCTGTACAAAACGATTGATGAGAGCCCAGTATCGGCCCTGAGGATCAATGAGGTTTTAGCTTTAATGAAGGAAACTCTAATCATAACTGTAAAAGAAGCGGAGGTAGCGTTGAGAGCACAAAAAAACAGAAAGGCTCCTGGTCCTGATCACATCTCCTCAGATTTGTTTAGAGATGAGGTAGGAGTAGGGGCTCCGATTTTGTGTAAAGTTTTCAACGCAATTATTACGTCGAACAAGGTGCTCCCCTCCTGGCAAAGATCAGTAATTATCCCAGTATATAAAAAGGGTGGAAGAGAAAGTCCTGCCAACTTCTGTATGGTGCGGGCAAAATATTTGCAAAGATAATCTTAAATCATTTACAGAACCGGGCAGATTCAAACAATGTGATTCCTGATCTCCAGCCGGGATTTAGAAAAAAAATCGATGGACGTTTGACCAGTTTTTTATGTTACACCTGCTGATCCAGTAGCATGTAGCACTCCAAAATAGGAAATGAAATGCTGTGTTTTTAGATCTATGTACAGCTTTTGACTCTAATGAAATGCTGTGTTTTTAGATCTATGTACAGCTTTTGACTCTATCTCTAGAGAAGTCCTATGGACCATTATATTAAGAAGGAAAATGCCCCCTCCTTTGGTCTCAATAGTCACGACACTCTATACACATTCTACGGCATCTGTTCGATATGGCCTTTGGAGGTGAGGAGACAAATTTGTTTAAGATGAATAAAGGAGTCAGATAGGGATGTGTCTTGGCTCTGCTTCTTTTTAATGTATATATGCAGGAAATGATGAAGGAATGCCACGACTGCCCTAAAATGTCTGACAAGAAATATCATGCACTTTTTTATGCAGACGATGCGGTCATACTCTCTACTGTGCCTCAGGAGCTGAAAGAAACACTAAATATCTTTTTGATAAAGAATAACAAGCTACTCTTATCCAAAGTTAACTAAAGTTTGGAAAAAGTTACCTCCGGACTTTCGAGGCAAACAGTGTTCCACTGCAGCAGGGTGGGTTCTTCGATTATCTGGGAGTCCGGATTATCTGGGAGTCCGGTTCACCGAGACTGGTGGCTGGATTCCTGAGACTGAAAGGTTGGTAATAACATTGGGAAATATAGCAGGGCAATAAGCGCTTTCCACACACGACATGCGAGCGGATTAGTTTCCGTAGCACTTAAACCTTTTACAAATCAGGCTCTCCGTGCAGCTCTTTATGGCTCAGCAATATGGGGCCATGTTGCTTTAGGGAAATTAGATATCTGCGAATGTACATTTTTGAAAAAATTGCTCACACTTACGGAAATTGCCCCAACGGTGATTGTATATTTCGAACTTGATGTTACACTACCACCTGGCCCTCAAACCTGTCTTGTACGGCTGACATTAATGCAAAATGAGGGTCTGGAGAGCTATCGGGAAGCGCTGATACATTTAATGGCATTGGAGGAAGGAAAAAAGCTGGGTTGGTTGCTTCATGTTAAGAATACCCTGTATGCACTTGATGTGGGTGAGCTTTGGAAAAATCATACAGCCTTCTCTAATTGTACTGTTAGGGATAAAAAAAAATCTATGAAAGACAGATCAAAGGCCCAATTAGTGGGGATGCCCAGACCCTTCGGACTGGGAGAGAATACATTGATTTGGGTCTGGAACAGTGTTTTCTGAGGTATTTAGATCAAATCAACCCAGCATTTGAAGGATCCCTGTACTTACGGATGAGGCTCGGAATGTTCCCGGTAGCATCATTTACAAAATCGAGGAAGAATGCAGAGGGGGTAAATGTCCCATCTGTGGAGCATTGTCTGAAACCCTAATACATATTTTATTGCTGTGCCCTATACAATGGGCCTCATTACGACCCTGGCGCTAAGTGAAAAACGATGGCGGTAAATGGTTACCGCCATCGTTTTCCGCCAGGTCCGATCATGACCCGTGACCGTTAACTACGATGCCATTAGCGGCATCGTAGTTAACGCTGCCGCTAACTGCGCTAAGGGTGCGCGCACGCGACCGGCCACACCGTACTTAGCACCATGGCGGAAAGGTACGCAAATGCCGACCCAAGCGGACATGCACCTAACGCCATCACCCAGCCCGTTAAGTACCTTACCGCCATGGTGCTAATTACGCCATCGCGAACCAACCGTAAAGGGCCATGTAAAGTGAATGCAGCTGCCACAGGTGCACAGAAACAGCACAGGTGAAGGCAATACAGACTCAGGAAGTACAAAAAGAGCACACCCCACCCCTTCCCACACCCAGTCACACTCCACAATGATACCAATACGACTAGCAATGTTGGGGCTGGAGGACCTGATAGCAATGCATGTGCTACAACAGCAACAACAACAACAGGCAGCACAGAGGAGACGCAGGAGGAGAAGGAGGGCAAGGCAGGCCCAGCAAGCCCCACCAGCACAGCCAGTGCCACCACGCAGGCAGCCCCCAATCCCACGCATCAGAGCCAATCCATTCAACCTCACTGCTGAGCAGATCCACACCCTGAACCGTTTGGACCGGGACACCATCACCGCCATCGTAGACATGATACACAACGACATCGTCAGCATGATAGAAACTCCAACCGCCATCCCCCCCTACTGAAGGTAGTGTCTGTACTCCACTTCCTGGCCACAGGCACCTACCAGCACACAGTGGGGCACTTGCATGGCATATCACAACCATTATTCTCACGTACACTGATCCAAGTGCTCGATGCCCTCCTCAAGCACACAGACGACCGCATCTCATTGCCACGGTCTGCCCAGGAGATTGCTAACACCAAAGTGGGTTTCCATGCACTAGCTGGCATACCTGGTTGCATTGGTGCCATCGACTGCACCCATGTGGAATTGGTGGTCACACATGCCATGGAGGTACCGTACCGCAACCGGAAACTATTTCACTCAATCAACGTGCAAATGCTCTGTGACTCCAACAGGATCTTCACACATTGTTGTGCCCGATTCCCCGGATCAACCCATGATTCAATGGTCCTGAGGAACTCCACAATACCACGCTACATGGAGCGACATGCAGGCCCAAGATCCTGGCTACTCGGTGAGTCTAATGTCATGACCATGGAAATGCGAAGTGGGTAGGTGATCGACGTACCAATGCATACTTCACCTGGCAGAAAGGGGGGGGGTGATGCATACTTCACCTGGCTGCGACTAGCAGTAGCCAGGCCATACCCTGAGGCAGCACTTACGTCATCTGACAACTGTATACATGATGCCTGACCTAAGCAGCCCTAACATGGGAATGAAGGTGTGTCCCAACCATGACACAACCATCTGCAAGTGTATTGTACAAAATGTGACAACATTGACTCCAACGAATAGCAGCTACATGCACGTCACCAAACACCATCTACTGATAGGCCTGTCCCCCATAACTGCGCACAAAGGAGGCACATGACGGACAGGAACATCAATACACCACAACACAGACAGCAAGGCCCACAAACTGTCCACATTGACATCAGTATTGTTCACTGGGGTCATAATGTGCCAGACATCAATGTTGCAATCATGTGAGCGTTGACCTCACAGGACACGTGCCAGGTCACCTACCATACAGCCTGAACGGACACAGTGGATGTGCACTCACAAGGCACTTGTCACCCCTTCATTGTGACTTGGCATGCAAAACAGTACATGGAAGCCATGAACATATACCGGTTGCATAGTGTGAATCCATTAGTGCGACTAAAAGTGGTGCAAAGTAACAGTCTAATGCAAGGCATGGCGTCACGTCATGTTCAGTAATCATTCTCATCCCTGACACATACATTGTTGTCCACTTACAGGTGATGCAGGCTATCCCCTGAAGAGGTGGCTCCTTACACCAGTCCGGAACCCACAGAACCAGCATGAGGAGGACTCCAACCGTGCCCATGCACGTACCCATGTGGTGATTGAGCAGGCATTTGGCCTACTGAAGGCACTTTTCCGCTGCCTCTGCAGGTCTGGCGGGGCACTCCTGTACCGCCATGAGAAGGTTGCGCAGATTGTCATGGCATGTGTCGTGCTACACAATATGTGCGTCAGACGAAATGTGCCCCTGCCCCCTGACGCAGAACTGCAACCACCTGGCGATGAGGATGATGAGGGTGGGGATGGTGCAGTACCTCAAGGAGGCAGCGATGCACAGAAGGGGCGTGAAATGCGTCAGAATCTCATTGACCAATGCTTCTAGCACACACGTCGTGTGCGTGTGACATGGAGAGGGCACTCGGGCCAATGTGTGTGTCTTGAAAATTCACACTGCGGACTATTCAACAATAAAGCACACATACGCAATGAGCAATGTCCACACATATGATTTGTGCAAAACGAAAAAGTGTATTGTGATTTCAAAAAGGAATGACACCCCCTCCACCCTCCCACCTCCCCCCTGAACACCCCAACACACCCCCTCCACCCTCCCACCTCCCCCCTGAACACCCCAACACACCCCCTCCACCCTCCCACCTCCCCCCTGAACACCCCAACACACCCCCTCCACCCTCCCACCTCCCCCCTGAACACCCCAACACACCCCCTCCACCCTCCCACCTCCCCCCTGAACACCCCAACACACCCCCTCCACCCTCCCACCTCCCCCCTGCAATCCCTATGAAGGTGTGGTACTGTCTGTGCAGCAGTGTGTGAAGGAGTCCTGCTCAACTGTCCAGCCACTACTGACAGTCCCCTCCCCTGGCCCCCGAGGCACCCCTGCTGCGCAGATTCCTCCCAGATCTGCGGATGGGACTGCTCTGTGCCGAGCTGGTTGATGAGGAGGGTCCTGGCTGCACGATTGGACGCGTGTCCCTAATGGCCTGTACTAGTTCTGTGAGGACGTGCCGCACAGCAGCGAGCTCTGTACAGATGTCCTTTGTGGAGGACTCAATGGCAGCCGTGACTCGGTCTGCGCTTCTCTCCATGTCAACCCTTGCACCCCCACACTCTGCTACGTGTTCATTAAGGAGGGTAGATAGCTGCTGCTGGCGGGTGAATATCTCTTGCAGGGTCTGCTGGTTGTGCTGGCTCATGGCCATGTCCATTGGGCTGCTCGCCTCAGGCTGCGGGGATGGGGTGGCTGGCCAATCCTCGGCCTCCGAATGCCCCTGTGTGGCATCCGCCTGCAGGGGGCTTAGGGATGTGTGGGGGGAATGTGGGTGGGCAGTGGGGCTTCCATCATCGATGTCCTCGATGCTCCCTGCCTCACTGTCTGAGGATGCTGCTATGGCAGCAATTTCCCCCAGGGTGCTGCTCGCAGCAGAGCCTGTCCCTTCGGTGGGCACAATTGTTGACGTGTGCGGTGCTGCTGCTGCATGTCCGATGACTGTTGTGGTGGCTGTCACTGGCCTGGCCTCTTCCCCTGGCAGGGTTTGTGGCTGCTGGTGTGTTTTTCCAGGGACGGCTGAGGTGGAGGCTTGCGGCCTTGCCACTGTTGTCCTGGCCCTCTTGGTGGCTCTGGAGGCAGTGGTGTCCTCATCTTGGAGGTCTGAATCAGAGCCTGTAGTGGAGCAAAGGTGGGATACTGTTATTGATGGGTCTGCGGACATTGGCCGTGCATTGTGACGAGTGACATCTTAACAGTAGGTACATGCAGAACATTTCCGGCAGGGGCATACAGGTTTTGTGCTTTTGTGTGGAAGTTACATGGTGGTATGTGGGTGCCAGCAGTTAGGGTGTGCATGCTGCATGTGTGCAGGGTGTATTCCGGATGTGTCTGTGGGCATTCTCCTGCCGATGTGTTGCATATGCACTATGGGTCAACATGGTACTTCACATGATTGAACTTTGTTGCTTTTAGCATGGCTTGATTTGGCCACCTACCTGCATCTCCAGATGTCGGGGCTCCTCTCTCCATCCCTCCGACTCCTTCGATGCTCTCCATCCCAATGGTGGAGGCACATATTTCTTCCCATGCCTGAAGCTTGATGGGGGATTCTGATCCACCCCCAGTTGCCGTCCCCAGGTTCCGGTTTGCTGAGAGTATGCTCCGGACCCGTAGCCTCAGATCGTCCCAGCGCTTTCTGCACTGCTGTGCAGTGCAGGGTACGGCCCCCACCGCACTGACACGCTGTGCCACCAAGGCCCCTATGGCCTTCTTTTGGACTATTGCCGGCCTGGTCATCTGCGTTGAAAATACTACTGCAGCATTGTCCTGCAGTGTCTCGGCAAGCATGGTGAGCTCCTCACGTGTAAAGCGGTCCTGGCGCTGCCGGTCGCATGCCTTCTTCACAACTTTCGGCATTATCGGGTGGGTAATAGGGTGGGTGATGGGTTTGGAAAGGTTTCAGGGTCGGATCTGGTATGGTTGGGGAGGATGGAAATGGATTGTGTTTTTAAAGATGGCCGCCGTGCTCCTTCCCGTTCCGCCGCGATGACGCTACTTCCGCTTCCGCTTAATTGCGGTCACCGCTAATTACGGTCACCGTTAATTGCGGTCACCGCTATGATGGGTGGCGGTAGTGCACCATGCGCAGCGTACGATGCCGGTAGGGGCCATTTTGGGGTCTTTTACGGCATCACGTTCTTTGCATTACCGCCATGGCGTAATGCACGTGCGCGATGGGTCGGAATGTGCCGCACTTTACGCCATCCGGCCATGGCGTAAACGTTAATTACGCCATGGCGGTAATGTTCGGTACTTACCGCCAGGGTCGTAATGAGGCCCAATATCTTTAAGAAAACTATACTTGAGACCTGTTTTGAGGGCTGTGGGAGTCCGCTCAGTAGTGGAAACAGTATGGTTGCTTAGACAACCAACGACAACCTGTGTTATCTTCGCGACAGCATGCTATTGACACAGGGCTTGGCTGCAGAGAAACAAGGCTCTGAAATAGAGTTTGAAGCTGACTGCTCTTATATGTTTCCAGGTGCTGTAGCACATTTATCAATGGATGCGTTAATATCTGAGGTAAGAATGTGGTTTGACGCTGCAAGCAATGCTCTCCTTATCCCAAAATCTGTCATGTTATTTTAACCTGAATATTATGTGGCTTACCCAATGCACCCAGGCATTGTAATTAATTTGTCATGGAATGTACATGGGTTTGACGTCTGTTTGTAAGGACTTGTGTTCTGAGGCTATGCGCATTGTTCTCTTCTGTCCCAGGTTTTTATCACTTTTTGTCATTTTAACCTTAACATCAAGTGATTTTTATTTCAGGCGCCGAAGAATCTAATTTGTAATTTTATTGAGAATCTTATGTTTAACGTATATTTGTAGCTTGGATTTGTTAGAAACTAGTCAAAGTTTCTTGGTGATGATGGTTTCACACACCCCAATGCTCCCGCCGGCCAGGCTCTTCATTAAAGTCGACTTCTGCTGCTGTGTGGAGGGTACAAAACTAATCCACCTTGTGCTACTACTCCTCTCCTTCCTAAATGCCTGCACCTGAGGGGGCCTTTTATGCCTCTCAGTCTCCCTCAGGTGTGGGTCATTATTCTTAATGGGCTGCAACCTTCAGTCCTGTGCCTCTGCAGTACTCTTCTTCATCCCAGTACTTTAGGAATTGTGGGACTTGAAGTCCTTAACATCTTAATTGGCCTTTTCAACTGTTTCTATTTTTCAATAGGCCATTAGGAGGTTGGGGGTATTTCGGGAAGTTATCCAGGGGGGTTTCCAATTCTTCCTGATCTGTTTCCCCCTCCCCACGTGGTCCTCCATCAGAACACCACCACCAGGGTCATGAGCAGAAAGCGTCTGCCTTTCCCTGGCCACATGACAAGGGTCCCAAGTAAGGTTCTCTGGGTGAATCGTCTCTGATTTATCAAACCATGCAGGTACACACATGCCCTTGATAGTAAAGTAAAAATTCCTTCTCATAGACACACCAAATATGTGCACAGTGTCTCTCATACCAACACCACTCAAACATTGAAATGAGCTCTAGGATGCACACACATTTTCCCATGTATGAGCACAAACCATTGCACCCCATTCATGTGAATACCACACCCGACACAAAGCCTAACTTTCCAATAAATTATACATTGACGGTATCTGGGCTCAATTGCAAATTAATCAAGCAACCACTTGAGTGTACAATCTCTTTCTAAAACCTTGTCTATTCTTTCACAAAGGAGGGATGTGGCTTGGCGGGACAAATGGCGTAATCATGTTCCTTGACATTTATGCATTAAAGTCATGTTTCACTGTAGATCAGTGTGATTGGCTTTTCTACATACTTATGTTTTCCAGAAGCATATCTTCGCCCACTCATCTTATCCATATGAAACAGCTGAGGATCGCATCCAGCACCCATGCAACCATTTTCACCCACTCGTCCATCCAGCTATCTGTACAGACAGATGAATCCACCCATTCAGCAGCATTCACACGCTCACCTATTTACTCACACTTACAGTTTGCATTGATAACACTCAGCAGTAATGGAAATAAATATGGTGAGTGCAGTGTGATGTAACGTGTTTTATTTTTAGCATTACATTTTGTAATAAAAGAGGGCCTTTGCACTTCTGTTTCACCATATTTTAGTGTTGCCCCATTGATTTTCCCTCATGTCGCTCAGAAATTGTATCTAAATATGTTCTATGTACAGCTCTTTAGCGAAGGTGATAAATAAATAACAGATATCATCATTAGCATTTACATTTGAATAATATTCCATCAGCAAATGTCTACATATTTCAATGTACCCACTTCGGATGAATGAGGACTTTTATCTAGGTACATTTTTGTGATTCTGCACTATGTAATTCCAGTCACATGCTTGGATCAAGATTTACAGTTCAGAATGGACTACGTTTCACCTAATTAATCTTTCACCTATTATATGAATACATTTATTGCAGTGTTGACTTCTGCTTGTTCCTAGAGTGACATGCTAGATACCTGTGTTACTTTGATTTTTTAACCTTAAAGCTATACATCATAATATCGATGAATGTATGTTTCACTGAGATACAAGATCTACACTCAGACTGATTGTAGACTTTTGTATATATAGTTCAGTAGTTTCTCTGTTATTGTGTCTTCTTTTAGATCATGCCAAATAAATACAATTCCTCTATGTCGATATTACAGAAACTGAGTTTTTAGATAATTCCATCTTGACTCTTATAAACCACCTATTTCCTTGTATATATCCATAGGATATGAATATGTTTTAGAACCCCTATAATTAGAGTAGTCTTTTTTATACTACCTTTAAGAATGTCTACACAACAGATTGTAAGTGTAAACTATTAACATAATTGGTTTCTCTATTTTTTCTGAGCTTTGGCATCACCATTCTTTCTATTACCTTCAGACCCTTTTACCTTTCATTACCTTTTGTTTCCTCTCTTAATGCCTACAATACCCTTTTTTTCCTCCACACCCATTTTCACACCTGTTATTGTAATTCCCATTGTTTAACTGCACATTATCACCCTTTTGTATTCCTTTCACATAATTGTAAATTGTATTCAACAAAAATGTGATCCTGCAACCATATAGATCCTCAATGCCACACATATATACACATTGTGATGTCATTATATCAAAACACAATTCACGCCTATCATAGTGAATTCCACATATCACAAAACGTTCTTGGTGACATCATAGCATCACGTATGTCAACATGTATTCTATATAATCGCCCATTTTATACCATGCAGAACAAGGTGTCCTTCTACCAAGTGACGGTTATCCGGTCAGTGATTTCCCTCTGTGAGGCTGCTTACTTGTAAGCATTACTCTTTGAAGTACAGATGGACTATAATATTTTGGCGATTTCAGTAATTCCTCACAGCAAATTCTCTCCATTTCCTTAAACAGAGGGTGATACTCTTGTTCGTTATGACAACCATTTGAAGGTACTTTCACTTTTTACAAATAGTGTAATAGTTTGCACAAGCCTACCATATTGAACTGAATTGATGTTGAGTACAACTAGTGACATGTTTTGCAACATCTTATTTATACTATTACTTGATAGTTAACAGATATTGAATTAGAAGCTCCTAATGAAGGGATCTGCATATCCCGAAACACTTGAGCAAAGATTTCAACAGAGCCATGCAGTCAACTGTTACACAATTGAAAATTAAACATTTTGTTTATGAAACATTTCCTTATTTTCCAATGTGAAGTTTGATCTTTCTGAATATGTGTTTATAATTCTCAGACCACAGTTCTTCAATCTTTATTTCAAAAGCTTTGAATTTAGGAAGACTAATTACCTTGGCTGACTTCAGTTATTTGGTGTGCAGGGACAGGGAGTATCCTCACTGATAGGATACCATTTGGTTTATTTGTTTTTACAACCTATTGCCAAGGTTATTTTGCCCTCCAGCACCCTCAATTTCATAAATGTAATAAATCACTTCAGATTTTTCCTTAAACCAAGACAATACCTTTGTTGGGCCTTGAAGTTTTAAGAATTGTCTAGAGAGTTGTAAAGTGTGACGAGCCGGGAGGGTGCCTGCCTCTGTGTTGCCAGAAGAAAGACTCAGACACCATCAAGGCTATTTATTTCACAAATGCTCAAAGAAATAACATGTCATGATGGAGGCAAAAATGAACGAAGAAAGCTTTAGGATGGCAGCTCCGAAATATAACATGAAGGTATGGGTCAGTGAGGTTCTCAAACTCTTGTCCAAAGGGAATTGCCAACCAAGTGTGCAGCCTTTCAAAATGCGACAAATTCCACAGCAATGTGCCATGTGCAAATAACGCCTGAAATTCATCCTGCATTCCCCCGCAAAAACTGTCCAAAAAAGTATCTTCAAGACCCCACCCAATAAAATCCAAAAGAATATCCAACAAAGTATTTCCTCTTCTATGACGGCATGTCGCCCCTTTCTGGGGTCAGTTAGAGATGGGGTATCTTGTCCTTCAGTCTTCCCTTTGGGAGGCAGGCTTTGCAGGGCAACAGACTGCTTGTTCTTGAGCCAATCGATGTTTGCAGGGCCTATTGGGACAACTGCCTGCTGGTCCTTCACCTTTGGGTTCTCCTCTGCACTTCCAAAACATTCTGGTTTGCCATGGTGGGGTGTGTTCTACTCATGCTGTTCTCCCTCAGGCCCTCCTCTGTCCTGACTAGCCCAAGCCTCTCCTCCCCTCTCCGCAGCACAGTGGCAACATTGCATACTTCCACCTAACTCTGCACTCTACCTTGGACCAATACGGACCTGTGCAATCTCCCTCTTCTTGCTCTCTAGCTCAGTGATCTTCCCATCCATCTCTTTTCTGCCTGAGATGGTCCAGCTCTCTGCTCCTCTAGGTCTACTCTATTCTTTCCTGTTCCTTCTGATGGTGTCTCTTCTCCCCTTGCCCACAATATTATTTCCTCTGACCATATCTCTTTTTATCACTCTGATTCTTACCAGTCTCCAAGCCTTCTTTATTTTCCCTTCACACCAGTACTCTTCTGCTAGTCCTTGACTCTCCTTCTTCACCTCTAAAGTGGCATCTTCCTCCTTCCTTCCTCCAACAATCTCTCTTTCCACAATCTGCAAGAGTCTATCTTCTGTCTTCCGCTCCAAAATGTGATTGCTCTCCTTCCAGGCTCCAATAATATCTTTCTTTTCAATCTACAATATAATATCACCCATCCCACTCTAAGGTGACATCCCCCTCTGTCTTTTCCCAGATGACATCCCTCCATCTCTTCTTTAAACTCATTCTCCCTCTCCTTCTCAAAGTTAATGTGTCTCTCCCCTTTTTGCACCACAAGATATGTCCCTTT
The DNA here is from genome assembly GCF_040938575.1 of Ambystoma mexicanum. NCBI lineage: Eukaryota > Metazoa > Chordata > Amphibia > Caudata > Ambystomatidae > Ambystoma > Ambystoma mexicanum. The sequence continues at coordinate 368,875,461 of NC_090940.1, read as the reverse complement.
CTCCATGAAAATCTCCACTCCTCCAACACAGAACATCTCCCTCCTCTCTATAAGAATGTCCCCATGCTTTCCTCACCATACTCCATTATCTACTTCTCTCTACCTCCAGGTTCTCCTCACATCACTTCTCTACATTTTGAGTCTTCCATGACCTTCTGTCCTCTACTTTCCAGCTCTCCCAGGGACTGACTAGGCTGCCTACCATTTAAAACTGGGGTTCACCTTCCCTTAGAAGCTGCTCTGGAACATTGGTTGTAATTAATCTGTGTGGGCTGAGCTGATCCCTGGTTGGGTCCAGATGGGCTGAGAGGTGGTTGGCTTAAACATATTTTAAGCTGTGCCGCCATTTTGATCTTTAAAAATGCCCTTATCCTATAAGGGCTCCCTCCACCCCACATATGAAGCCCAGCCACCACTGCCCGATGTAATCTGTGTCCCTGTGTGCCGTCAGCATGTGCACTCCGCATGTGATAATCCTCTGGTAAACTCAGGAAACTGTTCAATATATTTGTAATTTCTTTGCCACTTGGGAACTGTAGCTTCTTTGCTCCTGTAGCATTATGTAGAGTGAGAGAATAGGCCCTGCTAACTTTTCTTTGCTTGAATACAATGTGAGTCATTTTTACATTGTTCAAATTTCATTTTTTAAGAACAGAGGTTCTGTAGCCCACATGGATATGACTCTTAATGTAGAATGGGTCCTCCTGCTTCTTTGCCATAGGCACTACTGTGTATAGTGTACCACGAGGATTTAGCTATGTATTCTGTCTATTTCCACTTCTATCTTCCCTCTGCATCACCAATAGCACATTCTGCTCCCTTATCACAATCCCACTGCAAAGATATGTTCAATATCACTGTTATTTTGCTAACATATAGCATGTCTTATTGAAGTGCTTACCTTTCTCTCCAATAAAGGCAAATAAATAAGTATGAAGGTACAAAACTGAAAGTGACTTTAATGATTTGCAATTTGATATTCCCGCATAAATTGCACTGATCCTGCTAACTGAGCCATGATAAACTATATAGTTACTAGGACTTTGGAATACATTGAGTTGGAATGTGGGCCCTATGCCTGTTATGTGAGCTCTGACTCCCGCTTTCATATTACCCATTTGATAATGTGTGGTGGGAAAAGCCTTGTGCCATATAGCTAATCATCTGACATGCAACTGTGGGATCTTCCTGCCATGTATATGCTCTTCCTTCTCTTCATTGTGCTGCCCCGTATTATCCAACACATGTGACAATACATGTTGGTGCTTATGTGTTTCCCAGTATGTACACATGGGTTTGCTCAACTCATGCTCATTCATCTGGTTTAGTTTGAAACAGGATCTAATTCTCAAAAACAGAACATAATTTGTTTTTAGTTTGTATGAATTAGCAACAAATCAGCAGTCATGCTTGGGTGCTCTTATGAATTAATTTCCTGTGGTTCACTGCCTACCTATCCCAAACAATTCCCAATCTAAATGTCCTTTACATATGTACCCATTACACACAGTGGTGTGCAGAGAATTAGATTACTATTCTTTCTTATCCTAGTTCACACTCATTTCCAGGAAAAAACGAATTAAAAATCAAATATTCAAAATCAAAATCAAACAATCCTGTTCATGGACATTTGTTGAAAATCTATAATGTAAACATGCAGACAAATAATGTTTGACAAATAAAGTCTTAGTTATAAAAAGTGATAATTCTTTCCTAAAACTACAGTTCCGAAACTGTGTTTGACATGTTTGAGCTTGCCCTTTTTTGCAAGCACTGAAATAGCAATGCATAGCAATAATTCATTCAGCAATACTTTGTATGATTGATTCTTCAAATTAAAGAACAAAAACAGTTTAAAGTGGGAGCTTACCCCCAGAATAAATCAACAGAAAATGAAGGGTGCCTCGTCTGTTTATAATTGTGATAGAACATCATACAACATAGCATTACGCTCTGGAAAAAGTAGAAAAGCTATTTTAAGAATACATTTTACTGTGTGAATAAGTAGGATTGAATAACCAATGAATTTATGTTAATAGTATGAATGTACTTCAATCTTGCAAAGAAAGTTTAATTACTTAATGTATGTAGAATCTTAAAATGGTGAATTGGGATTCTGCAAAAAATACTTTCACTTACTTCCACTGTACTCATAAGTTATAAGAACGATTTCATGAAACATCTATGGGTGAAAACGTTTGACGCAAAAACACACATCTATTCATGGAACTATTGTAATTTGATTTTCGCACTGCCAGAATGGCAGATATAAATACACAAATTGCTCATATTTATTGAGAATATTGCTATAATCTGGCAAACTGGCATCCTTCATCTTGAATATTATTTGATACATTAAAATAACTTAATCTTATTGTTAAAGTTAACTTGTGATATAGCCTCTAATATGTTTACTTTTCTGTACAAAACAATCAGTATCGAAAACAACACTCACATATTTCATATATATTTTTGACCTTCAGACAGAATCTCTCTTTATAGGCACCATTTATGCATCTGCAAATTATGAAAATCAATTTACCACAGACCCTCTCGTTGAGAGCAAATTCCTATAATATCATGAGGTTCTACTTTGAATCAATCCCTTAATATGATTACAAATGAATTATTGTAAGAGGATACAAGAATACTTTTAATGACAAGGCCATTACTAAAACCACTATGAAGACACATAATTCATTTCTAATGACAAAATCCCAATGTAAGAGTGATTCTAGAACCAACGGCGTGTTAACATTTGGACCTAAAACTTATGACATCACTGACTTTATTTGAAAACATTGGCAAATTCTCCATAACTTCTCATAAATTCAAATAAACATCTATTCTATAACAGAAGAATCTAAAATATAGGGTGTCCATTAACATAGACGAAATCCCTACTTCAAAAAGATACCAAAACATTTTTAAAGACTTTAAATTTCGTTGTAAAGATTTTTCAGGTTTTGATAATCTGGTAAAATTCATACTTGTCCACACCAAGTTATTATACAGCATTTACACAGAAGACCTGTATAGAGAATATGGGGTTTCTGCACTATTGTGTCCTTTTGGGAGTATATAAATAAGACAGACATCTAGAAAACGTCCATAGAATATAATTCTGCATAAATCTGAAATTAGGACTCATAATGCTAAAGTGTAGCAAAGCATTTTACATTGAGCACACACTCTTAGCGAGCTTGGATGTTTTAGGTCATGAACATATTCCTATGTATCCTAAATATTGTGTTATACTCAGACTATTGAAATGTGACATTTCCAGATAAACATGTTATTTTGGTGACCTTGACACCGCATGGAATGAATCAAAATATTGATTTTTAGGATTTAATTTAATGATGACACAGATTATGTTATGTTTTTATTTACATTTAAATGTTACATTTATATCCTCTTTCACACACTTGCACAGCTTTCTTACCTTGTGATTCACGTTTTTCTGAATGTATTATCCCTCGTGAAATTGTTGTTCAAGGGTTGTACTCAACAACCCCATAATCTATTGCAATCTACCCGACTCAGCTCATTAGTTTAATTTCTAAATAAAAATCATGAATAAAACTAACACAACCCAATCGGAGAAAACATCACCTCCCCAAAGCCTGTCTGGATACTGTGAGGAGGCCATTTGCAAGGCAATGTTGTAGAGTTTCTAAATGTCTCTTCTGTATAATTAAACTTTCAAAACATGCTACCCTAGTGGCTCTCACCAAAGGCAATTATGTAGCCTTTAAAAGTAACAGGTTGATTATTTTCCACCTTTTGGTAGTTTGGCCAAGCCGAGGCAGAACCTTTTCAAGAGCTAGTGAGGAAACAAAAGACACCAAGATGGATCCTGTGCTATCCATCCAGGCTGGAATGCCTTTCACTTTCAATACTTTATTGGCACGTTTGGTCTTTTTGACATATCATTTCCACTCTTAATCCCTTCAGGCTATTTCAACCTCTGGATTTAACCTTAAACAGACCCCTCAACAATGATTTTCAAACCTGTCTGATCTCTATGGGCTTAGTCATATAGCCCAAGGCCATTCACAGTCAAAAAGACATACCCAGAATGGTTTTATACCACTAATACCACTCCATAAATATCCAACAATATCCCAATGTTTGGTCAGATCATCACCTCAACCAACATAACAACCCAGTGGCTGCAAACTAAAAACCTGACCCTATGCCTAAAATCCCCATTTCAAAGAAAGGCAAGAACAACATTTCCAAAATGTTGCTCATAGATGCGATTCATAGTGTCTTACTTGCACCTGCTTGCACTCTTCCATTTCTCTCTCCAAGAACTACTGTTATATGGTTAATGTCTGACAATAAAACCCACACATCTCTTTTGTTAAATGTCCAGTTGCAAATCGTAAAATCAGCCAGGAGTTGTGCAGTCACTTAGGTATAAAAAATCATGACAACAGCCTGTGTAGGATGCTGTGAAGAAGTCCATCTCCAGATGATGTGACAAAGAGGTTACACACATCTACTCTATCATTGAACTACAAGAATGACCTGATTGGTCCTTAACAAATGCAATAAAATGTTTTTCTAATCAGTTCTTCATGTATTGGTTACCTTGTGTAAGCTTGGTTACACCAAAGACACAGTGTGGGAGTGAGGAATCTAGAAAACGCTCAGGGTAGCACCTTTGTAACTGACCCCAAGCTGGAATGCGTCTCACCTAAGCTCTGTTCTTGTACTTTTGATTATTTAGCAGTAAAATTACACCCACTCATCACCTCAGTCAATTTTGATGTTGGGATTTATTTTCCTGAAAACCCTCTATCAAATTCTAACTCTATCGTGATTCTATGAGGCCAATATGGATAGTCCCAAGATACACACACATAAAATGAAAGACTCCTGCTGGAACGTATTTTCATAAAAAGTGATGGTATACAAATCAGCAACATTTTACCCAGTAGCTGGTTAGACAATTGCTTTATTTGAATTGATTTGTTTTGAATTGTTTATTGAATTAAAAATAAGAGTATCAATTTGAACAGAAATTACATCCAATAGGAAGCAATGAAGGAGAATGAAACAATCCCTGGGCAGTGTGTGTTTACAAGAGGAACATGATATCTGAGTTTGAGAGGCCAGTTTGTGAGGGAGTAGGGTGATGGGCCATTACCCTGAGATGAACAAATGGGAACAGACATAAATATTTGAAAAAGGGCGTGGGCACTCCTTCGAATAGTTAATACAATTTGACTAATAGACAGTTACTGTTTTAGTTATATAATATTCATAGGTGCAAGCCAACAATACTACCTCGGCACGAGCTGAGCTAAACTATGAAACTGGACTGGGACATGAGCCTACGGTGGTGGCTGCACGCTTCTTACCAGCAATGATGATATATATATATACAGTCAGACAACAATGGCCAATTAATTTTGGACCTGCAAAGGTCCTGCTTCAGTCCAAAATCTGTAAAATACAACACACAAAATACAAGCAAGAGGATGGAAATAAAGAACATGTTTGCCACAAGTTTTAAAAAAAACTGTTCTGAGACACCATACCTGGTCTGTATAATATGTAAAAAAGAAACCACCAATTATGCTAAAACATTCTATGAACTGTGATGGAAAAAGGAAGAGAATCAGAAAGAAAACAGACAAAAAAGAAACAATGGGTAAGTCAAATACTGAGTGAATGTTGTGTCAGGTCGTACAGTACATCCTCAATACACTTCAAAAACAGTGCTGTAAAAAATGTGTATGCACACATATAACTAGCCTGTAGTGGAAAGGGTCAGGTACAGTGAAGGCTACTGCAGTATTCTTACTTAAGTGAAGGGAGAAGGTAGATGTGTGTACATGTAGCGCTCCTGCCGGACGCTGAACAACAATGTCACACACGAGCAGTAATATAGTGACAAGACTCTACATCATGAACCAAAAGATGAACGCGTGGTGTTCCATTGACGTGATGACATCATCACAATACCAAAATTAGATATACAGAATAGAACAGAAACAAGTGATGTAGAGCAGAGGGGTGGAAAGGGGGGAGAATCATAAGATCATGACAAGAGAAAGGAGGGAAGTGAGAGTGATGAGCTGTGGTTAGAAAGTTGGAGACATGAATGAGTGCTTTTTCAGTGAAGCATATGCTCTGGAATCCTAATGGGAAAGGGTCATATAATGAGAGATGCATAAGGTAGCTAATGATTTGGATAAAGACTACTCACTCAAGGACCTTGGAGTAATGGGGCAGGAGCGTGACTGGTTTGTAGTTGGAGGAATCTTTATGGTCAGCTGTGGGTATCTTGATGATGAGGATGACGGTGACTATTTTGTAGCAGGCAGTGAAATGTCCTTGTTGAAGAGGGATGAGACAGGTGTGATTTTTTTTATCTTTTGAGATTCAAAGGGGTCAAGAAGTTGAGGATGATCATTAGCTCTTCCAATGTACCAACATGCTCCCTGTGGTTGGTCCACGTGAGCTCAGAGGGAAGGTGATGTGCTGGAGCAGAAGGGCTTGCACCCTTTGGCTTCCTGTTTGTTAGGGAGAATTCTCTGTTTAGGCTGAATTTCTTAACCTAGCGAGTCCCCCAGCAGCTTTGCTGGATTTCTGGAGTTTGTTTTTTTCATCCTGCCAAGAGTGAAACTCTTTTCTCCCACTCTTGGACATGATTTATGGTTGATTTCTTTGAATGTCAATGTGTTCTATGGGCTATGGGGTTTTTTACTCCATAGGGCATCATGTGTTTTGCTATGTGTGTTACACCGCACCTTCCGTGCCGTAACACTGGGGTGTCCTAGGTGATCCCCACCATAGACTCCATACCCTGGGACTGACTACTGTCTCCCAGGGCATGTAAAGTCACCATTGGCTTTACTAGACCTAAATTTACTAACAGAACCAGTACAAACCATCCTATTGTGGACGCACTGGTAGGGGTAATTCGATTACCCCTGGGTCTGTTGTTCGAGGGGGCACTGTCCCGTCCCCCCTCGTCGAGTTTTGGCTGGTGGCAGTGGATATTACTTTTTATATTCGACCACAAATATATTCCTATGGGATTCTTCCCATTGTTGGAGGCTAATACTTTTTCACGTTAGTCTCTAACATACCGCCGGTTTATTTATCTTAAATAAATCCACCTGTTGGTATTTTCTGCCAGAAATCGGTTTTTAAAATGGCGTATGTGTTCGCCTCTGTAACTCCGAACCAAAGGTTGAGCCCTTTGTTCCACTTTTGGCGGGCTTCTATACAGAAGCCCTCCAGAGTGGTGCCATTCTGTCTGGGTACCACATGGGGTGTGGGAGGGGGTTTGGGCACCCTGGACTGAGTTGCCTTGCCAACTCAAGTCGCACTCTGGTGTGATTGGCCCAAGTGGTGAGCTGCCCGCTCACCCCTTAGCGTGTTTGATTGACAGCTAGGCTGAATGAATGGGGGTTTTCTGCACAAAAGCAGGGCTTTTGGGACTGGGACTTGAGAAGTCGCCACAGGACCTAAGAATCCGACGAGGGTAAAGCTGAGCCGACCTGCAACGACGACACCTCGGTGGAGCCCTGCTGAACCGACTCACCACTTCCCAACAACAGAGGAGATCTCCCTGCTGGAGAGTCTTCTTCCCCTGAATGGTGGGAACAACCAGTCCCTTGCTTTTTCTTCGCTTCCAGGACGTCAAGTGGTCGAATTGCCCGTGCTGAGCACCCCGGCAACCGGATAGCCACTAACCACTGTACCGCGACCAAAAGGTGGTGCCTTGTGACGGAGCACTCCGCGGCTGGTCTCTTCCCTGGTGGTGCAACGATCTTCAACTTTTCCCCGACGACGAGATCCTCTCATCTTCTGGCAAAGCCCCGACTTGCATCCACCACCAGGAACAACTGCCCCCGCCGGAGCTGTCTCTTCACTTTCAAGGTACGGTGTCCGCCTGGCTGCCTTTTGACGGTTAGCGTGAGGTGTCTTAAATCCTTACCTTTCCACTGGGTCGCCTCCAGACCTTCTTAACTTTTGTTCTAAAACTGGTCCAACCTTTCTGTGACATTTTGCTACAAAGACTTGAAGTGCATTTCCACTGTGATACTTTTGGGACATACAGCCTTGCCTCTCTCCGAGTGGGCCTGGCCTCTGAACTTTGTGATCTACAGTAGACCCTGCCTTGCTTTCCTTGCATTTGCTTCGTAAAAGTGTTGGTACCGAGTTGGTTTCATACCCTGCCTTTTCTCTCCCTTTCTAACGAATATTAGAGTGCCATCTAGGGTAAAGCATTCACCTCTGTCTGCAAATAAGTGGTGCCGTTGAACCTAGACTTGTCGAAATATTGTTAGGGGATTGATATATACTTATAGTGATTGTGATTGAAGTTGTTTGCCGTATTAGTGCCAGTGTGTTTTTCATAGATGTGTTTTTAAATAAATAATTATATATCTTTACACCCAAGCTCTGATCCGTGTCTGCTTGTTCTACTGTGTAAATTGCCCTATCTTGTATACTCCAAATACTGCCTAACTCATCTTGAGAGGGGTCTGACTGCTCAGCCACAGCTACCAGGTAAATCTGGGTGGTGGGGACTGCTACCAATTGGGCTTACTGCTAACTCCTGTAGACTTAAACTTGTTGCAGTGGTCCCAGAGGGAACTGCACAGGTTTCTGCCTAACACTGTTCATTCAAATGTGGGGTAGTGGTTGAGAAGAACCCCATGATACCTTGCTGTATGGAGTGCACTGACCCATGCTGGCCCTCTACTTCTACGCAGCATCCACCACTACTTGGGTAATAGTGCTCAGAAATCCCAGTTGGCTGGTGGTCTGGCCACCACCCTTTCCTCTCCCCATTCATTGGCTCTGTGTCCCTCCTGATTCTAGAGGACAGTCCACATCTCTTTCCCCGGGGCTGGGTCATTGCTTGGCATAGTCTGAAAACCCCCTGTTAGAAATGCTTCCTTTCTCTTAGCAGCATTTCAGACAATGCTTGTGCTTTGGTAAGTCTGCTGATCCACCACTTGAGTTCAATGAGTCTAGGTTGCTTTAAACCAAGGTGGCTGAGAACTGTCTTTCAATCATGTGGATATACCTTAGGATGTGCTGATCTAAGGATGACCTATGTTCTGAGTAATATGGATGTGAGGGTTTCCCTTGCTGGTGTCCAGTATTAAGGCAAGGCAGGAGTGGAGGAGGGGAGGTATGGGGGGGCGGGGCTGCTGTTGTTTCTGGATTTGTTGTAAAAGCTGATAAAAATACATTGTTTTGAAAAAAGGCAGGTGTGAAAAGGCCCATTATCGAATCCAGGAAGAACAGGCAAGGAAAGAGTTGATGAATTGTTGCTCATGCTTAGGATCTGAGCCTTTAAAGTTGGGATAGTGTTATTCTGAGCCTTTGCACCTATATCTTCAAGGAATCAGTCTTCTCTATCGAACACATGAAGTCACATCTATGTTCATACCTCTGTTGCATTGTCAGTTTGATTCCTTCAGTTTTGATCTCAGTTCTTTGAAATTATGTTGACATTGCTTCTAACAGTGATTATGAAATACCCCAACGTTGAAGCCCACAATACCAATTGCTGAGCTGACACCTGTGATCCAACAAGTTGTTCATTGGAGATTTATTTTTTCTTGTGTATAGTTCAACTATGGAACATTAGGGAATGATTAGGGGTTTGCAGAATTGACAGATGCATCTGGCAAATAGTGTGCACTGCCCCATTCATGGAAGTTGCATGGCCATCTATTTGTCTTCTGTAACTAATTCCTTGATAAAAGAGCCAATAGGTATGGCGAATAAGAGGCCAGACAAGGAAAAAGAAGAAGGGATAGCAGGCATGTTTGTAGGTTGGTGAAGTCTTCCAGTGTGGGATTGGGATTCTCCAAAGCTATCCCTTCTTTCACAGACTCTATTACCCCTGACAAAGCCATAACCCCAATCTAAATGATCCGCTAAGCTCACTTTACAGCCCAAAGCCCTCAGCATCTGCATCTTCCCTTCATATAACCATAGCCTAATCCATCTTCTTGGATAAAATGCGTGCCACCTGTGTATTAAAATTGTTATACTTTTTCTAAGAACTATCACTATTTCCTATGAAATATAGCTTTTTCTGGAATGACCACCTCCTTTTATAGTTCTCAACCGTTATTATATATGAAATTGGTTCCAATACTAGGCCCACCTGTTTTCAGTTATTATGTACGGTTGAGTTTTCGGTATATGTTCCCCTATCATTGATGATGCGGAGACATGGTCTGTGCTGATTTTATCACTAAGGGCCCAATCTCCACTGCTGCCAGTAGCTTTTCCAGAAAGGGTTTCTCTCAAGAGGGTGTCCCATGTGACTTCCCCTTGCCTTATGACAGAGACTAAATGAGGGTGACAGAGGATCTTCTCAATACCACCCCAGGCTTCATCATCGCCTAGCTTGGGGCGGTACTCAGCTCTCTTGGTCCTCCCACTAGATGTCCCGTCTAAGATCACTGCTTACAACATACAGTCAGAAACAGCTCATGTGCACACTGCTCCCCACAGACTACTTGACCTCACATACACTGCTACTCCCCCACATATGTACACACTGTCCCCACACAAACAGTGACCACCCCACATACACTTCTCCCACAAACTTCCCCCCACAAACACTGCCTGCGTGTGTGCACACACAGACACACACACACTCACACACACACACACACACACACACACACACACACATACATACACACACACACACACACACACACAGAGGCTATACACTTACCCAAGGCCCTCACAAACTTACACTTCTCCTCTAACACATTGCCCACTCACATACATTGCACAAAAGTCTCACAGCCCTCTCCAAACACTGACCCGTTCCACACAAACATTCATCCCACTAACTTCTCCCACACAACCACACACTGCCCCATCCATATGTATCCCCCACACCCACATTGCCTCCCACACACAATTCACACACACAGTTAGCCCACTCACAGTGCAGCCAAGACACATTGCCCGCCCCACACTGTAAACTTCCCCATGCACATACTGCCCTACACACACGCAAACACTTCCCCTACACACACTGCCCCTCACTGACTGCACCTTATACAATTCCCTCACAGACACAGTGCCACCACTCACACTTCCCCTACAAATATACACTCATCCATTCCCACACACACACTTCCCCCCACTCATGCACTGCCCCTGTGAGGAATTACCATCTGGCAAAGGTATAGATGCCTTAGTGGACAATTCTATTTCAGAAAGTGTGACCTGCCAACCAGGTCCCCCTTTCCTACATTTAGATGCCAAAAGCAAAGTGTACATCTATGCCTAGCTAAATAAATACGATAATCTGCAGCACATGCTCTTCAATGGCACAGAGCAGATTCAGGAGGCACATGTACCCTCTTGACTGCTTCAGTGACAGCCAAGTCCTAAATCACACAACTCTGAGAGTTACTTTCATGGTGGCAGTTGTAAACTTTAAATATAAGCCACACCTGAACTAAGGTATGGTGGCTGGCATCTCTCATACTTATTACAGCCACATCAATTTGATATCATACATGTGTCAGCACTGTGATCCCAACTCAGCTGTGTAAGGGTTATGTTCACTCTGGTCAGTCAACCTAGCCCTAAACTTTGATCCTTTGTTGGGTTTGGGTAACACCTCTCTCCACTGAGCCAGAACCCCAGCAAGAGCTGGCTTGTGAAGCAGGAATCAAAAGGCACACCCATCCCAAAAGGACTAGCCTGAAACCAGGGTGCTGTATACAAAAAGGGCCTTAGATGCCGTCGACAAGGGAAGGGGGAAGAATTAGTGTAGACAGAGGAAGCTCAGACCAATTTGAGGAACATTCCATCATCTTGTTTTATCTCTTTATCTCCCTTCCTGTTCCCTCCAGGTATGACCCCACATTGAAGTCAACACATGCCGCACATCTCCCTTTTTCCAAGGGCAATACCCACATCCCCATCCTCAACACACTCTAGAACCCCCACCCTGGAAATATGTATATATTATGCACGCTTTATAATCCTGACATGCACTGAGAAAGGAACGTTGAATAAATCCCATACCTCGAGATTTGTGTTTTCTAGACTTCCTTTACCCATCAGCTGTGGATCTGTCCAGTAAGTGGACTATTTGCTGTTTTAGGGTATTAAAATGGTACCATCAAACCATTTATTTGGCTGCTTCCTTGTTGAATATAGGATTTCTGCTCATCTAACTACTCCACCCCTACATGGGAACACTTTACTATAGCTCCATACTTTACCATTCCATTTTTTGACCGCTTCATCAACCAGCTTGGAAACCCTTATCAGTCAGGACTAATTACTGTTCCCTGTCTTAAGTCACCGGGTTACATTAATTTCACCAAACCACCCAGATCACAAGCAATATTCTTTACAGCCTTATCCTAGGCAAAGCACACTTTGGTTAGAAGTTGAAAATGGTGGTTCCTATATATGATACGTTCACAGTCAATTATTATCACTATGGATTTTTCTAACCAAGGTGTGCATCTTTTGGTGTTGAGTTTCTGACCAGAATGCAGTTCAAAGGGACCAACCCACAGCCCAATTGTTTCATGCTTGATTTTGACAGTATCAAAGTGTGCATGGCCTATGTAACAACGGCCAGTTTTCCATCGTTTGTCATTGTGTCTCCCCATTCTTTCTTTATTAACATCTCCTGCTTTATTGACAGCACTTGTTTTTAATCCTCCTGATTAGTTTCATTATGGTGGAAGCATTTGTTTTGTTCTCTAGTTTCCTTCACCCTAACTTTCACTGTGTAAGGGGTATGCCCTTGAGTTCTACGATGCTATAGCAACCTAGGTTGTTTTGGGCCTAGTACTGAATGACTAAGTAGACATAAACCGACTGTTCGCATCTTTCTTCAATATCCCTGCAGAATTCTCCCACTGGGTGGTCGAAAATAATAGGAACAACCATATACTACCCCCTCACTTGGTACCCAATTTTACAATTTTTAGAGGATGGCAGGGAGTGCCACCCTAACCTCTATGGATGAACACATTTAGGATATACTTAGTGGTCCTTTTCTCTTTGATCCAACCGGCACTAATCCAACTGCTGCAATTACCAATTCAAGTGACAACCTCTTGAAAATCATAAAGAAATGTTTCAGAACTGAGCTAGATGACCATTTTTTGCGGGAATACCTAAAGGTCAACATTATACCTGCAGGTCTTGTTGTCTGTAATTAACCATGAGACCACCCAATAAGAAATTAAACCCCCCCCAACTACCCTCGAATTTATATAGATAGTTTGAGGACCTAATTGACTTTGAAAGTAATAAACTATCGCCAGAGAGAAAACATGGTGGACATTTACAAAATTAGGTAAAAATACCAAGAGCATGATTAAAACATGCACATGTTTTTCCAAATTGTAGTGCATCTACCACTGAATTCATTTATATGTCACAACTAAGAATGGTTTAAAGATTGATTCTCAACTGACAAGAATAATATTGGTTTTCTCCCCTTTTTTGATGCTGTATTTTCTATACTATCTCACTAGTTTATAGCACATCATTCCCTTCCCTTTTTCTTTCCTTTTCCTACACACAGTGTAGCTCGCAACACGTTTCGGTCTTTTTTCTCGTGGACTCCTCTTCATACTTTGAGCTTCAGTCAACTACAAGACTTAGGCCCTCATTAGGACCCTGGCGGATTTTTTCCGCCATCGACGGACTTTTCCGCCATGGCGTAAAGTCCGTTTACGCCATGGCGGATGGTGGACTTACCGCCCCATTCCGAGGTCGGCGGGGCGGTAAGTCCCCATTGACCCATTTACCCTTCCCCATTCCCATTTCGGCCCCATAGGGTATAATGGGAGTGGGGAAGGAGTTAATTACGCCACCGTAAATTACGGTGGCGTAATTAACACCAAGGTCCCATAGCGCCATGGATTTTTACGCCCGCAAAAAGCGGGCGGAAAAATGACCATGGCGCTCTGGGAACTCGGAATTGGCGGTAAGGGGTCGGCGCAGCTAACGCTAGCGTAAACCCCTTACCGCCAGGGTCCTAATGAGGCCCTTACTATTTAACCTGTATGTTGTGTTTTCCTATTAAATACATGTCAAATGAATAATAATTTTCTCTTACTACTAATTGACAAATTGTCATCATACTTCACCTTTTTTGTTTCTCTACCCATACTATGCATGTGATTATTTAGCGAGTTCATTGTAAATGGCAGTTTAAAAGCTCTCTTATTTGAAAACTGATTAGTTACATTCCGGTGGAAGCATTTGTTTATGTCTCTAGTTTCCTTCACACTCGCTTCCACTGTGTAAGGGCTATGCCCTTGCGTTCTACAGACTACTCATTAGATGACATTAGATGACATATCCAATTTTGATGCAAACCTTGGGAGACAATCCACCACCTTGTTTTCACTCCTTTTCTTTCAACATCTTCAATAATCTGAAGGTGAAAGGAGTAACTTGGTTTTCTTTGCTCTCAACAAACATCAAAACTGTTTTAAGTACTGCATTGCTCTCCTCCACGATCAAAATGGTTCTTATTCCAATAACATAATTCTTCAGTGTAGAGACCTTTATAGGCTTTGTTGTACACTTCCAAACTTCTTGCTGCATTCCTCACCCCACTCGTTCACAATATCTTTCCTAACCAGAGACTGCTAATTGGTGGTGTTGTCAGAATAATTTGTATAACTCTAGCATAATACTCCACCATCCCAAGGGACAAAGAGCTCCTCTCCATTATTTGCTTTTAGGATGCTTGGATGGTATCATAAGGGTCTCTTCTATATGTTCTGAGATAACATGAAATAAATAGTCACTCTGGTCTGTTCTTAGGTTACACATGTCTTGCTGTGCGCCACCTAGATGTCTCTCAGAATGTCACAGACACTATCCAGATGCCTGTCACTTGTCAAGATCCTCGATTTTTCTCCAGAAACCAGCAGGCAATCTTGGAAAAAGATTACACCTATTTCACCATAGAATAAATGGTACATTACATTGTAAAACTAACGAAGCCCACTCCAACCCAAAAGGTTTGTGAATATACTTGAACCTTCCCTTTGGGATTATGAAGACCGTTACTGTCCTCAAGTCAACATCGAGCTGTATCTGATGGTTAGCAAATGGTAAATCCAATATGGAGAATACACTTGCCTTCCCTATCATTGCCAACCTTTCACTTATTACTGTCCTCAAGTCAACATCGAGCTGTATCTAATGGTTGGCAAACGGTAAATCCAATATAGAGAATACACTTGCCTTCCCTATCATAGCCAACCTTTCACTTATTACTGTCCTCAAGTCAACATCGAGCTGTATCTAATGGTTGGCAAACGGTAAATCCAATATGGAGAATACACTTGCCTTCCCTATCATAGCCAACCTTTCACTTATTACTGTCCTCAAGTCAACATCGAGCTGTATCTAATGGTTGGCAAACGGTAAATCCAATATGGAGAATACACTTGCCTTCCCTATCATTGCCAACCTTTCACTTATGCATTGGATGGGGAGGCTTTTATGCATCCTATTACACTTTCCTATTCCAGTTACAGTATTTCCTCTTTTACTTCCTGCATCATCATAATACAGATGTGTGGCACCCTCTGTACAACTGATATAGCACCTCTACTTAGAATAATCCCATTGCCAATGCCATTCAAGCCGCCCATTTCCTTTCTGAACACATCTATCTGTGCCCCAGACTCTCTCCTCGGTATCCCCTGAATACTTCAGGTGCAGTGGTATTGTGATTTATTTCATTTATTTTGTTGTGTGGCAAACTCGGCAGTGGGGAAGATCCCCGAACAGAGATATATCCAACTGCCCACCCAATCCAAATGCCTCACTGTCCCCAGGTTTAAGCTCCAAAGGGCAGGAGGTGCAGTTTTCTGGTTTTAGCAGCCACAATGTGGAATTCATTGCCTACTTGCATTAGAGCTGAGCCTTCCTTCCACAAATTCAGAAACAACGCAAAAACTTGTCTCATTCAGAATGAATTTTAACATCTAATCACTAACTATGCACATATGACTATTGTTACCAATGGTCCGATGTAACTGTACATTGTCTTTGTATATTCTCCCTGCATAGTCTAATTATACTCAGTAAATAATCCTACTTGATGCCTAATGTAACGAATGACCTAATGTAACTGTAAATACTTATGATAGTGAACTGTAACTTGTTGTTGATATGTAAATACACTGCTTGTATCTGTAACAAATGTGCTCAGAAACCTCAGGGCTTGATTTGCGCTATATAAATAAATACAATACAATAAAATACAATACAATACAATATAGTTCATATCGTGCTCTAGTCTTGCAGTATTGGGCCGTTACAAGATAAGTATTTTGAATGATTGTCAATTAGGATTCACCACCAAAGGATGCACTAACTGCTAATGTTTTGTTCTATAAGGTCTTGTTTCCAAATAGAAAAAAGTCTGAGACTATGTGTGATTTGTGAGCTCACAGATTTTAACTCTACACTAGATGATGGTGGCAGAGCGCATCGTTGGAGCAAAGTGAGGGAATGTGGAAAAGGAGCATGTATGTTCATGGATTCTTCAATTCCATATTTCCTCAGTCATCATTGTCCACCATCTTGATATATGGATAACAGTTGATATAAGAAGAGATGAAACAGAACTGATGGAAATGCTATTTTATCAAACATTTCAAAAATATATATTTTAAGGAAAACCGTTCCCTTCAGCCATGTAGCATTTCAATCCCTTGCAAATAGCTTATCTGCTTTCTGATGCAAAAACTGGAGCTCATTCAGGCCACTGTGAAGGCATCTTGAAGTAGACAGACAACTGAATTAGGGTTTGAGCTATAAACTTTTATTCAACTTAAAGCAGGTTGGAAAAAGGCCATCTTGCCCTATGCTAAGGTGGGATTTCCCTATCTAAATAAACTAAGGATAGTCTGCATCAGGAAGTCCAAAGTAAAAGTCTGTCTGTGTTCAAAACCTAAGATTGCCCTCACAGCTATGTGTAAACAATGGGTATCAGCGTCAACACAAGAAGTGTTCAAATAAATGTTCAGAGCTTCTCCCAGCTCTTGGTTTGAAAAGGGTTTCCCCCCCAAGGTTCAAGATAGCTCACAATGCAAAGGGGTTCCCTTCAACAAGATTTCAAGTCTTTTAGCTTTTCCAAAACACAGTTATTTGTGATACTTTCCAGCTCTTCTGGTCTTTCATCAAAGTATAGTTTCTAAATTTCAGTTCACACCAAATGTCCTTTATATGCAATTACAAGCTTCTTTGTGGGTATTTTAAGTGGCTTTCCCATAAGTAGGTATCCTCGGTCTAGAAGAAGCTGTCGGAACACACGGTTCACCCGTTATAAGTCACGCAACTGACACACCTGTCTTCCCTCTTCTTCCTTGTATGCACGTTACCACTTTCATCTTTACAGTGGTACTTGGTTTATTCCCAAATCACATCCTGATGATGCTTTACCATTGCTTGTGTTGCCACTATTCACTTATTGCACTTTCATATCTTAATATGGCTCTTGCCGATTTGTGTTCTCTCAATTTACACAGTTCCTTTATAATGTAGGTTTCCACAAAACTGCTTTCATTTAGATCTGTTTTTAACAGTACTTGCTTCCATTGGAATCAGTATTCAGAAGTGCTTATTTTCTTGCTTTCATTCAAATCGATATTCAAAAGTGCTTACTTTCTTGCTTTTATTCAATTCAGTAGTCAAAAAGTGCCTGCTTTCCTTTGGATCATCATTCATTTATGTTCTCATATGCTCGCCTGCCTCCCCGGTGTCCCCTTTCTAGGTTGACTCACAGGTTAGTGCTTACGGTGCTCCAGCGAAGCTTACAGCCGCCATGAGCTTTCTCACTCTCGTGCAGCGCCTCACTCTGTCTCCACAGCGGCACTCCATGTCTTCATTCCTGCCACTGATGCGTCTCTTGCAGCTTGAGTCTCACTCAACGCTTTGCCTGGTCACGTTGGTTCCCATTGCATGGTTCCCCACAGGCCTCGAGGTTCCTTCAGTCTTGCTTCCCACTACATACACTCTGCATCTAACCACATCTCTTGAGCAATCTGTCTGCCTCGTCGCATTCCAGAAGAGGTATACGCTCCTCCAGCAGTCTGTCATTCTACTTCCACAGCTGACTCCATTTTCACCTTGAATAGAATATTAAGGCTTCTTCAGAAGCGCTTCTTCCATACCTTTCTAGCAACATCAATTCATTCTAAAGCAATATTGACACACTAGCCCGCTCATGTTCCACTGCATGCAACAACTTTTTTGATGCAGGCCTCTTTCCTTGTGAAGTAAAGAAGGCCCACATCCTGCCTGTCCTTGAAATGCCTGACAAGAATTTAGCAGGTCCAGCCTACTAGCAACCCATTGTCATCAAATCTTTAATTGACAAACATCCTCATCACGAGTTGGGCGGTATTCAGAATGGGATACTGCCCAACTGCATTTGTGTGACTGCCCAACCCTGCAGCGGTATTACCGTGATCACGGGTTGAGTGGTAAATGTAATTCGCCATTCCCCATTGGGTCCATTGGACCCAATGGGGAATTCTAGGCGCAATTAGCACGTGCTAATAGCACCCAAAAATGGAAATTATTCTGGCGCATTTACCCCCAGCTTGGAGCTGGGGGTAAATGCTGCCTCACTCATGTTTGGGCGGACCCTTAAATGTGGCAGTCATTTCAGGCACCAGAGACCAACAATTTGCAAGGAGTTTATGCATTGGCCAGGAAGACAAGGGCACGCTCTCTGAATATGGACATCCTGCTATTTCACATATCCACTCTCATC
The DNA here is from genome assembly GCF_040938575.1 of Ambystoma mexicanum. NCBI lineage: Eukaryota > Metazoa > Chordata > Amphibia > Caudata > Ambystomatidae > Ambystoma > Ambystoma mexicanum. The sequence continues at coordinate 368,856,659 of NC_090940.1, read as the reverse complement.
CTGCAGTGCATGTGCACACATCTGTGATTTGGTGTGGAATGAGGCACAAGGGAACATTGCATGCTACCCCTTGGGAAGTCACATGGGGCTTCTTTTTCTATATACACAGATGCATTTCCAGGACAAGTCTATATTTTTTTAATGTGTAATATATTACAAAATGGACATTGATACACAGTCAGATTCTTCTGGGCTATGGGATGGGATTCCATTCTAACAGGCTTCCACTTTCTGTGCAGGAGGTAATACAATTTCACTCATTGCCAGTATGAACTGTGCTTGTTGCACATGAACCCATGTATGCCTGGACTTGCCTGCATTATTTCTAGTTTGAAATGGTGACTAGACAAATAGCACAAAGGGGGCTGCCAAGATTGGCAGTGGACAGTGGACCCTATGGAATGAGCTCATTGAGCCCGGTGACACCCCATTGGTTCTTGGATGTGGATGTTTGTCGTACAGGTACATGGCAATCACTGCCACTAAATGTTTTAGCTGCAGGTATGTAAATAATCAGGTATTGGTGACTCTGTGTTTTAGGACAGACTGCATAGACTGCACAGGGACTTGGTCCAGTGCTGTGTGTTGGCTCAAGTGATGACCTCTTTGCTAGCATGTAAAATGACAGAACAGTGACACGATATGTTGATCCATTTTGATCCATGAAGAACCAGGCCATGGGTTGAGATATTGAAGAGTGGCCAGGTGTGCCCATGCACCTGTTGAACTTTATGTGATCATCATATGACCATCCACCCAGGACAAGTAGCAGTATGAGGCTACAGGCCAAGAGTAAGGCAACAATCGGAAAATGTCCCTGGGGAGCATACATTGCAGATGGCACATGTCCTTTGCTATTCACAGAGAGGTGGGTGTTGTCTTCTGGCCATTTGTGCCAGACACTAAAGGTCTTGCTGATTCAGACGCTTTACAAATAACATTTTTAATTTTTCTGTAACATTGATGAAGTGCGCTCATCTTCGGCCACAGTCTCTACTCCCCCAATTCTCTTGTTGAGGCTGATATCAATGATCGTCAGCATCTGCTCCTCCCACAGCCTCAGGTTCAGTGATGGCGATGGCGAATCAACTGCGTTTGCCATACACTTCTTGTGGTGTCTAGCGACCAGCTCCTTGACGTGTCTCTTCAGGAACTGATAGCACTTCTGGATCTGGGCCATCCTGTGAGATGTTGTGGTGACTGCATTGCCATTCTGCCGTGTGGACTTCTGGTGTTTGTTGTGCAGGAATTGCAGGAAATTCAGCTACTCGAGACATGAGAGGCATCCCACCTCCTTCATGACTTCATCCATCCGGACTTATCTTTCTGACAATCCGGCTCCTTGTCAGAAAACTTGGTACAACGTTGCTGTGACATGGACCTTTCAGGATAGTGTTATGGAACAGGATAGTAGACATACTGGTCAGGCAAGGAGTGTGTGACAAAGCAACCTCTGCACTGCAGGAGTAAAAGGATGAGTAACGGCTTAACTGACTACTCAACCCTCACACTTATACAAAACAAGACTGATCCCAACCATAAATGCAACACAGGCACAGCCAAGAGATATATCTGCTTGACCTTTTCTGGTAAAGTCGGCCGAGGGCAGGCTACAATCTTAATAGCAGTGTGAAAGTGAAACAGTAGCAACCCAAACAGCAAAGTACAACAAACTAGCATAGAGGAATTTCCAATCAAATGTCTATACAAATATATATATTTTAATTAAGCACACCATGAAAATAGAAATAAACTACAAAAACCTGCCGCTATGGAAAGAAAAACAGTATATGCAAAGATATTAAGATTCAGATCTGTGGGTAATGAAACAGGGATAAACGGTGATAAGAAAGCACAATGTTCATAAAAGGATATGTATTTTGGTAGCAAACGGGATCAGAAGTGACAACCAGTTTCTAGGGCTCAGAATGTTGGAGCAGGGGGGCAGTTGGGAGTCATTAATACCTTACCACTTTTCTTGGAGATTCGACAGCAGAGAACCACGCTTCTTGGTGCTGTGCAAGCAAATCAAAGATAGAGAGGGAAGTAAAATCAGCACTACAAGGTCCTGGTGATTCAAATGTGTCAAACATTGCTTGAAACATGTCTCAAAGCAGCTTGACAGCGAAAACAAAGAAGCCCTGGCTGATCTGGCTCTCAGGTCAAGATATGTCTTTGTTTTCGTGGTCCAAAACATGGGGGGAGGCTGGAAAACACCTGCAGGAGTCTGTCACCTCCAATGAGATCCTAGTTACTGGTGTTGCTGGCAGAGAAGCAGGTCTTGCTTCAGCAGAAGGTTGACCCTAATGTGTCCTAGGGATGGCTAGGGAACATAGCTTGTCTCTGCCTTAAAACACATGCCTTCATTTCATAACTGGAGGAAATTGGAAATAACTGCTCCCACAACAGGGCCCAAGCAATTATTTATGAAGTGTTGAAGTCCAAAGAGGAATCAAAAAAGGAGTGGTAGATCCCCCCTTATTGGCAAACATCCACATGTGATTGGACAAAAGCAAGAGGCCCACCCTGTTCTTGTGACAAGTGGTATTTGCATTCTTGATTCACACCCTAAGTGCTTTGTGCTAAAGGAAGTGCAGTGGAGAGGAAGGCAGGAGAGGTACAGAGAGAAGCCCAATGGTGGAACCCTTCCCCATTTGTGCTGAGCTCTCCCTGACTACACTAACCATGCCCCCGTTTTAGGTGCATAGAAAGAAAAGCCCTTTTGGTATGTAACACCCTGGTGTGAGTCTAGTCTTTTTGTGTAGGTTGCACCCTTTGATGCCTGTTTCCTAGGTCAGCTCCTGCTGAGACCCAGTCTCTTGGCCTGCAGTACAATGTCTGACCAGTGTACACACAATCCTTCCACAGCTAGCTTGGGCTCATATTGTCGACACATGCATGATGTCAGTCAGATGTGGTTCCCTATAGTTATGTGAATAACTATCCACCATACCCTACAACAAGGTATGGGTTTATGTTTAAAGATCAGACTGCCACCAGAATAGTAATTCTTCGTGACTTTATGGTTTCAGAACAGAGGTGCAGATTTAAAATTCAGCTTCCGTGCTGGAGTGACTTGGCTCTGCCCACAGAGAGCAGGTGCTGTCGTTCAGGGAGTGATGCAGAAAGGCACAGGCTTCACCGTGCTTTTGTCATGGAGGTTATGAAAGGGGGATCTGGTTAGCAGATCACCCTTTCTGAGATAGAATTACCTGCATTGATGTATTAATTAATTGAAATAAAAAAGCAAAGCCTTCTACACTATGGCCAGAAGTCAATTCCATGCAGAGTGGGCCAGTGTCAGTGGAGAGGGAGCAGGGGATTGGTCAAAGGACTTGGGCTTTACATCAACTGCACACACAAGTGACAGAAATAGCAGAATTTCAAAATGAATCTGCTTCTGAAATGTCTTTGCACAAGCAGATTCATGGCACCCTTTAAAATGTTGTGTCAACCGAGGTAGCATTGGGGGTGCGCTACTGGAGTGACATATTCAGCCAATCAAAACTCAAGGATGCTCTCTGGAATGCATTTGTCAAATTGATTTTCACAGACAAAGTACAGGGGAGACTGCATTGCCCACACCAGATAGATAGATAGATAGATGTTATGTTATGTTAAACTCTGGTTTGATCTGGGAACTGCTGAATAAATGTAGCACAGCACCACAAGCGTACTTCCAACTCAATGGTGTTCCTGAATCTGTGTGGCTTAAACATTTCTCCACACTATATGACGATCCTAAGATGAGTAGCTATATCTACAATGGCAGTTCTGCAAGAAGTTGGGAGCTGCAATACACTGAAAACACCATCCAGACCCTCATCAAAACAGCATCCTCGTCAAGAGCAGCAGGCCCTGATGGACTTACAAACTGGATGTTTAAACAAAACATAAATGAATGGGCTCTCATTCTTAGCAATGCATTTCATCACATTTTGCAAACCAAATGCTTACCAGACTCTTGGCGCTCGTCCGTGATTATCCCGATTTATAAAAAGGGTGATCGCATGGACGCCAAAAGTTATCGTCCGATAGCGCTATTGGACGCTCCTGGGAAGTTGTTCACCAAGTTGGTATTAAGAGATTTCAATCTCTGGTCATCCATAGCCTGTAAACGCGATCCAGCACAAACTGGTTTTGTGGCTGGTTTGGGTACTAGTGTTAATTTACTCACTTTAAATGCTATTCGACAACAAGCCCAGTGTAAGAGACAGCCCAGATATTTTGCTTTTGTGGATTTACATTCTGCCTTTGATTCGGTTTCAAGACCTAAACTTATTAACAAGTTAATCAAGGCGGAGTGCCCCTCCACTCTTATAGACATCATTTTTGCATTGCATTCCAAAACTAAGATCTTTGTAAGATTAAATGCTGAAGGTCTTTTATCATCCAATGTTCAAACGTATAGAGGGTTAAAGCAGGGATGTAGCTTAGCGTCAGCCTTGTTCAACTTCTTTATCAATGATGTTCGTTGGATCTTTACTAAAATAGTGGCTGACGCTCCAAAGCTAAATGGTGTCAAAATTAGTGCCTTATGGTATGCAGATGATCTTGTGCTTGTGTCAAAAACATCTAGTGGCCTACGCAATCTTCTGTCAGCACTATGCAGTTATTTTAAAGAAAATGAATTAACTATAAATACTGCTAAAACACAGATTGTCACGTTCATCCCTAAAGGTTTACGCAAGCATTGGTTAGAATGGCAAATTGAGAGAATTCCCATAAAGATAGTTCCAAATTATGTTTATTTGGGTGTTATTTTTGACGGCTGCCCCACATTACATTCACAGTTGAATAAAATCAAGCAGAAGCTAACTATGGCAATCTGTCAAACTCGAATAATTGTATCTAAGTATGGTAAATTCACACTCAAAGCAGCCCTTCTATTTTGGAATCAAAATGTTGTCCCAACTATTCTTTATGGCTTGGAAACGAAATCCTACCAAATGGTTTTCCTAATCAATTAGAGTCTAAATTTTGGCGAGCCATTCTACATTTACCACAATGTATTCCTGGGGCGATGATGCGATATGAATTGGGCTTAATTTCATTAACTGCCCAATATAACTGGCGCTTATGCACATTATTTCGTAAGTGTTTGCTCTCAACACAAGATAACTCTGCTTTGTCATCTATCTCCAAATATATACTAAACTCAGCAGAAATGTTCCCGAAACAGTGGTCCTCAAATGTTCTCTCTGTCATGGTGAAGGCCGATATTTCATTGAGCCTTTTATTAGATCATCCACAGAGAGCAAAAAAGAAAGTCCATATGATGGACTGGATTGAGACCCGAGAAAAATGTTTAACTTATAAAGATTTTGATACTGCTATATTTGGACCTAAATCATATAAAGACACTGCCTCGTACTTGTGCTTGGCTCCCTCCTCTGCTATTAGATCTGATATCTTGAGGCTGCGGTTCAATATCTGGCCTACTAGGGAAGTTAAACTAAGAAGGAGACAAATTTCACCAGACCTTAATTAGTGCAGGTTTTGTCAAGATACAGCAATTGTTGAAACCTTGCAACATTTATTATTGGAGTGTACAGCCCCTAAACTTTTGAGTTTAAGAAACATCCACTTTGCCAAATATTTTGCGTACTTTGCACAAATAGACCCAAGCAACAGATGGGTCGCTTTGGCTGCAACTGAATGTATGGGCATAAGGATTGCTACCATTAATTTTTTAAAATCCTTAAACATGGAATGACCGATATACATTATATTAAATTAAATGTCAACACTCTTAAGAATGTGAAATTTCGACTTGAAAGATGGTTGTAACTGTAATTGCAAATGTATGCTCAATTGACTTATTGTTCATGTTATTGTTCTTACTCATGAAAGAATGAATTTTTGTAATATGTATAAATTGAAATAGTTGTAACTGCAACTATATTCAATAAATAAATAAATAAATAAATAAATAAATAAGATGTTATGTTATGTTATGTTATTTGGCATTTATATAGCGCTCTATATATCATTGGTATAACCTCATAGTGCTGGTAGGTTGAACACCCTCGGGGATCGTTGTCCAGGTCAGTTGACAGAGTAGTGTGTCGAAGCGTGCTTGGGTGTACCAGTTATGTGTGCAGCTGATGTAATTGCCTGATGGTAGCTGCATCCTAGCATTAGGTGTGGTGGTATTGGTATTGGTTTAATGTGTGCAGCCTGGTGGATGGACACCAAGACTGGGTTCTGGCTGCGTTAGGCTGTGGGACACCTATGTGTGTAGCTAGGCCGGTTTGTCGTGGGGTATAGCTGCGTTTTATTATAGTCACGAGGTGTTCATGGAATGGTGTTCGTATGTGAGCAGCTAGGCCGAATTGATCGAGGGGTGTAGCTGCACTCTAATTGTGTGGTGGTGTGGAGTAGAGAGTAAGCATAGTGTTATGATATTTGATATGATAGTTTATCTATGCAGTGCCCACACACATTGCGCTTCAAAGTGCCCCATGACAAGGAAGGGAACAGGGGAAAACACAGAAACTTTCCCCCTGGCCATGAATAACAAGAATGCGAAAATTACCATCGCACTCGGCCTAGTGAGGTGAGGGAGAGGGGTGGAGAAAGGAGGGAGAGGAACAAATGCGTGACCATTGCACTATGCCCTATGACACCTCAGGCAGTGCCAGAGGGGCTTGGCAATAGCAAGGAAGGCAGGGGAGGAGACAGACAATTTTAGCCATCATACTAGGTCCAGGGATAGAGCAAGTGCAGAGAAAAACTAAGGGTGGGGGAGGAGAGAGGAAGAAGTGGGGGGAGGAGTGGAGAATAAAACAGTGGGAAGGGCAGAGAAGCACAGGGGAGAGACGAATACAGTTGCAGAGGTCAGTAGGTGAGGATTCACGGTGATGATGGGCACAGCATGATCCGGGGCCAACCTGAGTGCGGGATGCAGGGGAGGTCCAGCATTAGAGTAGAGGGGGTGAACCACCACAAGTCAATGTGTCAGAGTGAAATCCAAGTGGTTATTGATGGTGAGCCCTTCATTAACCAAGATAACTCCTGCAATGAATGGGACGGAGAATGGAAGAAAGGGATAAGAGAGGGGGAGGAGGGAGAAGAGATCAGGCAAAGCAGGGGGAGGAAGGACATAAAGTGTGCCAGAAGGGGGAGCACACTGCAACATTAGGGGGGACTAGAGAGAGCTGGGGAACACAGCAACATCACAGGGGACCAGAGGGGCTGATAGCAGACAGCGACATCACTGGAGACAAGAGGGGCTTGGGCACACAGCGACATAATCGGGGACCAGCTGTACACAGTGACATCACAGGGACCAGAGGGGAAGGGGGCACGTAGCGAGATCACGGGGAACCAGAGGGGCTGGGGCACACAGTGACACCACGGGCAACTGGAGGGGGATGAAGGTACACAGTGACGTCACGGGGGACTTGAAAGGGCTGGGAGGCACACAGCGACATCACGGGGGACCAGAAGCAGCAGGGCGGCACGCAGCAACATTACGGGGGGCCAGAGCCGACTGGGTGGCACACAGAGACACCACAGGGGGACCAGAAGGGGCTGAGGGCACACAGCGACAACAGAGGGGTTCAGAGGGGTGGGGGTAAACAGTAACAACACAGGGGGCCACAGGAGACTGGGGGCCGCACAGCAACATCACGGGGGACGAGAGTGGCTGGGGGCACACAGCAACATCTCAGGGAACCAGAGGAAATGGCGGCAGATAGCAACAACATGGGGCACTAGAGGGGTTGGGGGCATACAGCGACATCACGGGAACCAGAGGGGGCTGGGGGGCACACAGCAACTTCACGGTGGACATGAGGGGGCTGGAAGGCACACAGCGACATTACGGGGAACCAGAGGGGCCTGGGGGCAGACAGCGACATCACAGGGAATCAGAGGGGGCTAGCGGTACATAGCAACAGCACGGGGGACTAGAGGGTCTCGGGGCATACAGCAACATCACAGGGGACCAGAGGGGGATAGCAGCAGATAACGACAACATGGGGGGGCTAGAGGGGTTGGGGGAATGCAGCTTAACCACGGGGAACCAGACGGGGTTGGGGGTACACAGCGACTTCACGGGGAACCAAAGGGGGCTGGGGGCATACAGCGACATCACAGGGAATCAAAAGGGGCTAGTGGTACATAGCAACAGTATGGGGGACCAGAGCGGGGCTGGGGGCACACAGCGACATCACAGGGGACCAGGAGAGGGGCTGGGAGCACACAGCGACAACATGGCAAATCAGGGGGGCTGGGGGCACACAGCGACATCACAGGGATCCAGTGGGGGCTAGCGGCACGTAGAAGCAACACAGAGTAGACTCGAGGGGCTGGGGCACACTGCAACATCACAGGGACCAGAGGGGAGGGGGGCACACAGTGACATCACAGGGGACTATAGGGGGCTGGGGCTCACCGCGGCACCACAGGGAACCAGAGGGGCTAGTGGCACACAGTGACATCACGGGGGACCAGAGGGGGTTGAGGGCACACAGCGACACCATATAGGGACCAGAGGGGCGGAGGGCACACAGTGACTTCACGGGGGGCACATGGGGCTGGGGGCACACAGGGACATCACAGGGGATGGGAGGGGATGGGGGCATACAGCGACATCACGGGGGACCAGTGAGGGATGGGGCACACAGCAACAACACGCGGGACCAGAGGGGATGGGGGCACACAGCAACATCACAGGGAACCAGAGGGGGATAGCAGCAGATAGCGACAACATGGGGGGCTAGAGGGGTTGGGGGCATACAGCTAAATCACGGGGAACCAGAGAGGTCTCGGGGCACACAGCAACTTCACGGGGGACATGAGGGGGCTGGGGGGCACACAGCGACATTGCGGGGAACCAGAGGGGCTGGGGGCATACCGCGACATCACAGGAAATCAGAGGGGGCTAGCGGTACGTAGTGACAGCATGGGGGACTAGAGGGGCTGGGGGCATACAGCAACATCACAGGGGACCAGAGGGGGGCTGAGGGCACACAGCAACATCATGGGGGATGAGAGGGGTGACTGGTGGCACATAGCAACAACATGGTGGATCAGGGTGGCCGGGGGCACACAGTAACAACACAGGGATTCAGTGGCACGTAGCAGCAACACAGGGTAGACTTGAGGGGCTGGGGCACACTGCAACATCACAGGGACCAGAGGGGTGGGGGGGCACACAGCGACATCACAGGGGACCAGAAGGGGCTGGGGTGCACACAGCGACATCATGGGGGACCAAAGGAAGTTGGGGGCACACAGCGACACCATAGGGGGACCAGAGGGGCAGGGGGCACAAAGTGACTTCACGGAGGGCCACGTGGGGGTGCGAGCACACAGAGACATCACAGGGAGTCACAGGGGACTGGGGTGCACAAAGCAAGATCACAGGGGACCAGAAGGGGCTGGGGCACACAGCGACAACATGGGGGATGAGAGGGGCTAGGTGCACACTGCAACATCATGGGGGGACCAGTGGGGGCTGGGGGCACACAGCAACAACACGGGGGACCAGAGGAGCTGGGGGCACACAGCAACAACACAGGGGACCAGAGGGGCCTGGGGGTACACAGCGACAACACGGGGAACCAGAGGGGCTTGGGGGCACACAGCGAAATCAAGGGGAGCAAGGTGATGCTGGGGGCACACAGCAACATCACGAGTGACCAGTGGGTCTGGGGGTACACAGCAACATCATGGGGACCAGAGGGGGCTGGGGGCACACAGCAACATCATGGGAAACCAGAGGGCTGTGGGACTCAAGCAACATCATGGGTACCAGAGGCGTCCGGGGTACACAGCAGCAACATGGTGAACCAGAAGGGCCTGGGGGGTACACTGGAAACCAGAGGGCTGTGGGACACAAGCGACATCATATGGACCACAGGGAGCTGAGGGATACACTGCGACATCACGGGGGACCTGAGGGGGCTGAGGGGCACACAGCGACATCACGGGGGACCAGATGGGGCTAGCGGGCACACAGCGACATCAAAGGGGATCGGAGAGGTCTGGGGGCACACAGCAACATCACGGTCGGACTGAGGGGCTGGGGATACACAAGGCTAGCACGTTGCCCCTGAACTAGGGCTATGGGACACAAGCAAAATCATGGGGACCAGAGGGGTCTGGGGATACACTGCGACATCATGGGGGACCAGGGGGCACTGGGGGGCACACAGCGACATCACGAGAGACCAGATGTGGCTAGCGGGCACACAGCGACATCACAGGGGATCGGAGAGGGCTGGGAGCACAAAGCAACATCACGGTTGGACTGAGGGGATGGGGGCATAGAGCGACATCACAGGAGACCAGAAGGGACTGGGGGGCACACAGCAACAACACAGGGGACCAGAAGGGAATGGGGGATCACAGCAACAACACAGGGGACCAGAGAGGCTGGGGGGTACATAGCGACATCACGTGGTCGGGAAGAGTACCTCAAGTGGACAGGGAGCAGACAGAGGCCTTTGTTGTGGGCGTTGTTTGGCGAAAAGCAGCAAGGATACTGGCAAGGATATGTGAATACCAGGAAGGAGAGTGTTGGCGTGGAGTTAATCTCTAAGGAGATTGATTTTTTATTTTTAAAATATTTTATTGATTTTATATTTTAGAAAAACAAACAACACACAACACAATACAACTGTTAATTATTTACAGAAACACAAAAGAAAATACGAAAAAACTCCCCCCACCCCCCATCAAGCCAGAGCCGGCTCCCTTGTATCCTCAGTCGGGGCACAGTCAGGTGGAACATTGTCCGTAGGCCCATCTTCCGAATTCTCAGATTCGTCCAAACCCTGTTGTGGGTTGGTCATAGAGGCAACCAATTGTCGCCAGGCCAGCAAGGGCCCTATCTCCTCCTCGCCCCCTCTAGTGACCGCTTCAAACCATACCACGGATTCAGCCTCCGCCCACCTCATAAGGTCCGCCCACCAAAGTTCCACTCTCGGCCTACAAGCCGATTTCCAGTTCATGGCAATCCTGCGTTTGGCCAGAACATATGCCAGGTCCCTCAGCTTGCTCAGGTGCCTAAAGTGTCTGGGCCTGGGGAAGATCCCAAGCATACACGACCAGGCAGATCCCACGTCCAACACCACTCCCCCACCTGCGAGCTTCATCTTAACCTCCTCCCCAAATCTATACACTTCCGGGCAGGCCCAAAACATGTGTAGCAACCCAGCGTCCACCTCCCCACACCTGGGGCATTTTTGAGTGATCGGGCCTCCGAACCGTGCGATCTTCTGGGGAGTCAGGTAGGCCCTGTGAGTAATGTAGAACTGGAGTTGTTGGAGCCGTGCATTTCGGGACACCTTTTTATGATACCCCAGGACCCTCTTCCACTGACCCTCCGTCATGAGTCCACCCATCTCCTCCTCCCATTCATGCCTCAGTTGGGGCAACTCTTTCCCAGCCTTCGTTCTGAGGAGTTCGTATATCCGTGATATTTCATGCCCGCCCTCTGAGACATCATACATAGTTTCAAGGGTGGCATCGGGATCATCTGCCATTGCCGTCACCGGCCATCTCTCTCTTACTCGTTGCACTAGCCTGGCATAGGTGATGTACTGGCCTCTGTGCACCCCCGTCTCATCCTGCAACTTTTGGAAGTCCAACGCCTCCCCCTCCCGCCATATGTCCCCGAGCGTGGCCAGGCCCACCGACTCCCAGTGCCTACGGACAGACTGAAACAATTGGGAGTCGTTTTCGCACAGGGCCACCAGCGGGACCTGCCAAGATAGCGGTTCTGGCTCCCCCATCAGTTTCCACGTTCTGTGCCAGACCTCCCATCCCAACCTCAATAGCCGCCCTCTTCCCGTCAGTTTATTCCTTTGTAGCCACACCACCTCTCTCAGGAAGTATGGGGCCGCATCCTCCCGCAGCAACCTAGATTCCGCCGAATCTTCATCAGACAACCACCTGGCCACATACAACAGCTGCCCCGCCAGATAATATAGTTCGAAGTTGGGCAAGCCTATACCCCCCTTCTCGTACGGATTTTGGAGCTTCCACAGGGCCACCCTATTTCTGGAGTTACCCCACACGAAGCCCCTACACATACTATGAAGTCGTACAAATAGGCTCTTGGGGATCAAATGCGGGACGTTCACGAAGAAATGCAGGAGTCTGGGATGGACCACCATTTTCAGCAAAGCCGCCCTCCCCATCATGGACAGGGGCAATCTGGACCAGAATGTCATGCTATTCCTGACCCCCTCTATGGCTTTCTCTGTGTTATGCTTGTGTACCGCTTCAATCCTGTGGTAAATATTTACCCCCAGGTACCTAAACGTGTCGGTCCGCCATGGTATTGGCAACACCGGCAGCCTCTCCAGCGGGACAACCCTGTACCTGCCCAGAGGGAACAGGCTAGATTTCTTGGGGTTCACTGATATGCCCGAGAGGACAGCATAATGATCCAGTACTTCCAGTACGTACTGCAGGTTTTCCTCCGGGTAGCGTAAGTAAAGCAGCATATCGTCCGCATAGAGAGATATTAAGTGGCTGCTGCTGGCGGTATTAATGCCCACCTCTCCGTATTGTTGCCGCAGGCATATCGCCAGCGGCTCCAGCGCGAGTATATATAACATGGGTGACCAAGGGCATCCCTGCCTGGTCCCCCTGCTGAGTTGCCAGGCATCCGAGACTGTGGCCCCAGTCTTGACCCTTGCCACCGGGCTGCTATATAACAACTGGACCCATCTGATATACCCAGGGCCCACGCCGTATCCCTGCAGGGCCGCTTTCAGCCAAGGCCATCTCACTGAATCAAAGGCCTTGACCGCATCCAGCGACACTACCGCCATCTCGCCCGTGTCATCCTTAGTATTGTCGATAACATGGTGCAGCCTCCTATGATTATCGCTGATATTCCTGCCTGGGACATATCCCGTTTGATCCTGGTGGATCAGCTTGCCAATCACCTTCTTCAACCTGTTGGCCAGCACCGCCGTGAGTATTTTGCTGTCCTGGTTTAGCATGGACAGAGGTCAATAAGATCCACACTCAACAGCCGGCTTGCCTGGTTTCAGTAATGGGACAATCATGGCCTCACGGAGGGACAGCGGGAGTTCTCCCTGTTCGTATGCCTCGTTAAACAAGGCCAGCAGTGGCTGGAGCAGCTCCTGCACGTACACCTTGTAAAACTCACTAGGCAGTCCATCCGCTCCAGGTGCCTTACACGTGGGGAGGCCCCGGATCACCACCTCCAGCTCATCCGAAGTGATAGGGGCGTCCAGTTCCTCCCGCTCCAGGTCGTCTAGGGTGGGCAAGCCAATGTCTTCCAGTGTGTTCAGGATGTCCTGGCTCCTGTCCTCCCCAGTGTCCTCATATAAACGTTTGTAGAACCTGAGGAATTCCTCGTTCACCCCATCCTGAGTGCTGCGAAGACAACCGTCTTCACCACGGATCTCATGAATAACCACTCGGGGGGACTCGCTCTTGTACAGCCAGGCCAGCAGTCTGCCTGGCTTGTCGCCCCCCGCGTGCAGCCGCTCGGTGTATTTCCCATGGTTCAATCTACATAGTCGATCCCAAAGAGCGCTGCACGCCACCTGAAGGTCCCTCATCCTAGTCTTGTCTTCCTGAGTGGCGTTCTCGAGACGAGCCAGGCTCTCCAGTTCCCTTTCGGTGTCCTGAAGCTCCCTCCCGATACCCCCTTGAAGTCCCTTGGATTTAGAGATGGCCACTCCGCGCACCACTACCTTAAAGGCCTCCCACAGAGTTCCCGCAGAGCGCACGCTACCTGTGTTTATCTCAAAATATTCCCCGATGGCAACCCTCAGGTCTTCCCGGAATCCCTCATCCTGCAGTGCCTCCGACCGGAGCCTCCATGTGGGGACCCGAGGCCTAGGGGGTTGGTGTCGCCACTCTACCACCAGGGGCGAATGGTCCGACAATACTCGGGCCTTGTATTCCGCCCCCACTATTTCGCTCGCTATCTCGGCAGTTCCAAACACGTAATCCAATCTCGTATATGAATCGTATGGCGCCGCATAGTGCGAATACTGCCTATCTGTGGGGTGGAGTTTCCTCCACACATCTACCAGTCCCAGGTCTCCCAGCAATGTCCCGAGCGCCTTGGCCACCGGCGACATTTTCCCTTTGGTATCAGCGGACCGGTCGATTTTGGGATCTAAGACGCAATTGAAGTCCCCACCCCACACCATCGCACCCCCTGCCAAGTGGCCAAGTTTGCCATAGAGGGATCTAAAGTAGGCTGCAGTATCATGATTGGGGGCATACAGGTTGAGGAGGCGTACCTCCCTGTTCTCCAGGAGTCCTGTTATCGCCACCATTCTACCCTCCGGGTCCACTATCGAGTCAAGCACCCGGAACGGCACGTGCGGCGCCACCCAGGTGATGACCCCTCTAGCATACGCCGAGTACGTGGCACCCACCACCTTGCCCTTCCACTTCCTCTTGACCACCTCCAATTTCTCCCTAGTGAGGTGGGTCTCTTGTAGCAGGGCTATGGGCCTCATTACACGGTATGCGGTAAAAACCGGCAATTACCGGCATGGCGTAAATAGCGTGTCCGCCCTCGCAAGAGGCCGCAAATTGCATGCCATTACGAGATCGCGGGCACAAGCCTACCGCCATGCCGGTAATGAGCCTACCGCCATGCCGCAAAAGTCCCAAAAAAGTCCCTTAACGGCATCCTCAAAAGCGCTGTTAGCACTTCCGCCCTGCCGGCACATGCAAATAGCGGTTTCCGCAAATAGCGGTGACCGCCATTAGCGGTCACCGCTAATAGCGGTCACCGCTATATTGCGGAAACGGAAATAGCGTCATCGCACCGGAACGGGAAAGAGCACGGCGGCCATCTTTAAAAACACAATCCATTGCCATCCCCCTTATCCAGGACACCTTACCAGGAACCACGTTGGGAAATACACCAAGGACACCGTGAAGATGCCCAAGGCCATTAAAAAATCATCTGAGCGGCAACGCAAGGAGAAGTTTTGCAAGGAGGAGCTCCTGATGCTAACGCAGACACTAGCAGACAATGCTCAACAACGTCGGGAGACCATTGTGAAGAAGAAGGCCATCTGGGAAGAGGTAGCCCACAAGGTCAGCGCGGTAGGCACCACAACCCGCACAGTCAAAGACTGCCGAAAGAGGTGGGATGACCTCCGGCTCCGTGTGCGGAACATCCTATCCGTGAACCGCAACCTGGCTACGGGCACAGGAGGAGGCAGTGAATCGCCAATCAAGCTCACCGAGTGGGAGGAGACATGCGCATCAACCATCGGGGTGGAATGCATTGAGGGAGTTGGACAAATGGAGCATGGCGTGGCCGTTTCGTCCGATAGAGGTGAGTGTATGCATCAAACAATGCACAGTGAAGTGTGATGTTCCCCCCAATCATGTGTCCATATCAATGCCGTGGCTCCAGCCACAAACAGACATGCATGCATCACCACATGCCCAAACAACACAGACCCATTCATGCATGACCCACCCAACATCCCCATTAGCTGCATCCACACTGAAGAGCCCGGAATGCATAGAACGGCATGACGTATTCATTTTGCTCAAGGCAGGTCGACCCATTACTGATGGTTGTCAACATTTCTCACCCTTGCAGGATCACACACTGACACTGAGGAGGCACGCACTTCCACACCTGCTCCCACATCCAGCAAAAAAGCAAGGAGGGATGCCACAGGGGACACCGCCACATCCACTAGGGCAGCCAGGACGAGTGTCCATGACCACAGGGACAGAAGCAGCCGGAACACCAGTTGCACGCATCCACAGGCCATGGCTGCTCCCGTCGTGGCACCCACGGAAGTGTGTCTCCCAGCAGGTGAGGGCAGCATCGAGGGAATGCACTCTGCTGCCACCAGCTCAACGGGTGAAGCAGCAGCCACGGCCCCACCTTCAGATGAGGAGGACACACCTGCCATTGATGCCGATAGCCAGAGCCCCAGACCAACAAGCCCCTTACTGGCAAGCCCGAGGTACTCCTCAGGTCCGGGTAGTCATGGAGATTCACCCACCCCTGAAGGGATATGGAGCCCCCAGATATCCTCTCCTGATGCAAGTGCAATGGGACCAGGTGCATCAGCCATCCCACCAGCACCCACCATGCGACATGACCTCTCGAGCATCTACCAGAGGCAGAACGAGATGAGTGGCCTAGTAGGTCAACATGTGGCAGAGACAGTCCGCCTGAGGGAGGACATTGCTACATTGGCACAGCAGACAAGGGAGGGCATGGAGGCATGCACCAGCCGAATCTGCAGTGAAATGGCCCAACTGCGGCAGGCCATGAACCGCATAGCAGACGCTATTGAGCGTCGGTGCCCACTCACGGCCCAGGAAGAACCAGGCCCCTCCTCGTCTGGGAGTTCACGCCAGACTAGTCCCCTGCGCCGGTCTATGCGGAACCTGCGGCGCACGGCTTCACAACCACCAGATGACGATGCAGGCACTGGCAAATAGGGCCACCAGGATTCGTGTGCCACATGTGGCGATGGACACAATCACGTCATGAGACTCACATGGGAGTGTTGAGGGGGGAGGGGGGTAAGGGTCTGTTTGGGTGTGTTGAGGGGGGTAAGGGTCTGTTTGGGTGTGTTGAGGGGGGAGGGGGGTAAGGGTCTGTTTGGGTGTTTTGAGGGGGGAGGGGGGTAAGGGTGTATTTTGGGAGTTTGGGTAATGCACTTTCGTACCACAATATGTTCAATATACACTGTTCAGAGTTTGAAACCCAAGCGTGGTCTCCATTATTGTGTATGTGTCATTCATTGTGGACAGGGTCCTTTGTGGGCCTCGAAACATGCACCAGGGCAACAATTCCCATCTACGTCCATGCTATTTCACCTTGGTGCATGATGAGATTACAGAATCAGATGCTGATGTACATTGTGTGCCTCCTTGGCACTGCCTCTTTCATGTCCTGCTGGGGCATTCCACCCGCACTCATCCTCAGCCACATCATACTCTTCTGGTGGTTGCATGTCAATTTCAGGTGGCATAGGCACGTTCCATCATATGCACATTTTGTGATGCTCTACACATGCCATGGTTGTCTTTGCCACTTTGACACGGCCGTACAGGAGTGCCACACCCAGGCCGCTTAGGCAGCGGAGCACTGTCATTGGAGGGATGTACTATATTGTTGTCCTCTTCCTGCTGGTTCTGTGGGTTCCGTACAGGTGTTGGGAGCCACCTCCTCAGTGGATCGCTGGCATTGCCTGTATGGTGTGAGGAATGGGTACCTGTTACGGGTCACCTCTGGTGTGGGCTGTTGTTGTTGGTGCTGCACTGCTATCATGTAGTCAAGGCTGTCATGTCATGCTGCTGCTATTGGCACCATCTTGGTGTGGGAAGGGGTGTGGGTAGGGGTGTGGTGTGCTCTTTTGTGCTGCCTGTCTCCATTGCATGCACCTGTGCTGATTGTGTCCATCTGTAGTTGATGGGTACACTGCTCAGGTCTCTTAACGGGTGATTTTCGATGCCGTTATTAGCGCCATGCCGGTAAGGGGTTTTTGGGTGTTTAACATGCCGCTAATACCATGTCCGCATGGCTTGTGATGGCCTGGTATTAGCGCCATGGCGCTAATTCCGGCCTGGGGGTCGCGCGCCCGCGACCTTGTCGCTATTAGTGGCACCGTAATTAACGGGTGCGCAGATAGCGGTGGGTTCGGGTCGTGATTGGCTTAGGGAATTAACGGTACCGGTAATTCTTTACCGGTACCGGTATTCCATTACCGCACAACGTGTAATGAGGCCCTATATCTATCCGCATCCTCTTCAGGTATAGCATTACCTTGTTCCGCTTGAGGTAACTATTGAGGCCTCGGACATTCCAGGTAACTATGCGAAGACTATCCGATGCCATCAGTTTGGTCTGTATTCAGCCCCGCCCTCCCCACAATACCCCCTTAGTCTAACACTCCGCCGGCTCTTCCGCCCTTGATCCCCGTCCCCCCTCCCTGTTTCCCAACTACACACCACAGCAAACAACCCCTCCCATCCCAACAAAAGCCCAGCTCCATCCCTGGATCTCAGGCCCACCCGCGTCTGGTCTTATCCCGTATTCAAGGAGTAGGACCCCGCGGGGCGTCGCCGATCTAACAGCGACCTAACTAACTAGATATGTTACTACTGGGGACAAAGGAAGCCTCTTGGAGCTCCCAACCAAGTAACCACGGGTAGGCATGCCCAATGGGCCAGCCAGTCAGCACCACATCATACGCATCATATACCGTATAAATGACTATATTCAAGTCCCAATGTCTCGGCCCCATTGCCCTAGGCGACCCAGCCGTAAGCTACTTATCTTCCGTAGTCTCTGCCTGGATGCCCGGTTCTTGAGGACTGCCCAGCGCGTCTAGCCAGTCCATCGCTTCAGTCGGTGTTTCAAAAAACAGGGATCTGCTTCTGTAGAAAACTTTCAATTTGGCCGGGTAGAGTAGCATGTAGCGATGGCCAGCTTCACGAAGTCTCCTTTTCACCGCCCCGAAGTGCATCCCGCTCCGCTGTACTTGTAGCGTGTAGTCAGGGTAGGCCGTGATCTTGGCCGATCCTTTGTCAATCGTTCCCCCTTTTCGAAAGAATTCAAGAATCTTTTCGCGATCTCGGTAGTTCAGAATTTTCGCGATCACCGGCCGCGGGGGGGCCCCAGGAGGCGGCCTCCTGGTTAGGGCCCTATGCGCCCTCTCGACTGCAAACCCCTGGGTCAGTACCCCGCCGGTAATCTCCTGCAAAAACATGGATTCCACAAATTCCGTGGGGTCTGGCCCTTCCGTTCCTTCAGGTAGGCCCACGATGCGAAT
The DNA here is from genome assembly GCF_040938575.1 of Ambystoma mexicanum. Taxonomy (NCBI): domain Eukaryota; kingdom Metazoa; phylum Chordata; class Amphibia; order Caudata; family Ambystomatidae; genus Ambystoma; species Ambystoma mexicanum. The sequence continues at coordinate 368,837,883 of NC_090940.1, read as the reverse complement.
ATTGTTGCGCCTGGCACGTCCCTCCGCCTGCTCCACTCTGTCCTCCAGGTTGCCCACCCGTTGCACAAGGGCGTGTAGTTCCTTTTTATGAGCAGCGCAGTCTGCCGTGTTCGTGGCCGTCTCCTTCTCGATGGTCCCCGTGTGCTCCGAGATCGCCCTCACATCCAGTCTAAGCAGATTCACCTCCTCCTGGACGGCACCGATCTTAAGGTTTAAGCCTTCCTGTAGCTCTTTCATGGCGAGGCCCAACTTGGTCTCCCATGACACTTTTAAGTCTGCAATCGCCGCCAGCACCTCCTGTATCGTGCCCGGTGACTCCGCGGCCGTCAAGGGGGTCTTTTTGTTCTTGCCTCCTTCCGCCCCTGAGGGGGACTTGGCGTAAGACTCCATCGTGGGCTGTTTGGCCTTGGGTTTCACACCTCTCGTGGTCATGTTGTTGTATGAGTCGGGCGGGGGCCCGTCCCGCCAGGCACCGAAGGGGAGTCACGCCACTCAATGCTCAAAGCCTGGCCCACCACACCATGGGGCATCCAACACGCCTGGAGCACCCCAACCACCGGGCCCACGGTCCCGTCGTCACAGCTACATCCGTTCGGCCCTCCAGCTCGCTGGGCCACCGTGCGTCCTAGGCGGCGCTCACGTGTACTAGTCCCCAAGCGAAGGGACCCATGGGTCCTGCACTCGTGATCGCGACACTGACTACACGATCCTCGGTGTTCGCAGCGTGTCGCCGCCATTTTGTCTTGTCCGTCTGCTCAGGGCTCGTCCCAGTCAATCGCATTTATTTCGGTTCCTGGGTCTCCCAGACATCACAAACTTTCACCGGGTGTAGCGGTGGCATTCCCACACCTGGACATCGATTTCCAGCGTCGGCCGGCCCCCGTGGACGTACCCCTCCATCAGGATCAAAACAGGATCAGCGGAGCTCCTCCAGAGTGCGACCCCTTACATGGCCGTCCAAGCCACGCCCCCTCTAAGGAGATTGATGTTCTGCATTTCAGGCATGCGGTTGCTTAATAGTGAAATAATGAGCGCATTCTGTAATGACATCATTGGGGATCTCATTGAGCATTCGTCATCGGGTTGCTAGGCTTCAATCGCTTCAGAAGGTCGTGGTTGGTATTACCGAAAGAGACATGTGTTTAGAGCTTTGCGGAAGGTCATAAAGTCTTGTGTGTGTCGAATATGAGGTGGAAGCGAATTCCACAGAGTTGGGGCCAAGGATGAGAAGGTGGATCCTCCAATCCTGACAGAGTTAGAGGTTGGAATCACTAGAACAAGGGCAGCGCTTGATCATAGGGTGCAGGATGGGAGGTATGGTTTTATTTTTTCTTGCAGGTATAATGGGCCGGTCTTGTGCACTGCATGGTGAGTGATGCACAGGGTCTTAAGGTGGCCCTTCGTCCGACTGGGAGCCAGTGGAGGGTTCGGAGAGGTGGAGAGATGTGGTCTCTTTGACCCAGAGCAAGAAGGAGTTTTTCAGCAGCATTTGTGGCTCTTTGGAGTTTGTTAAGTTGGTATTCCCGGGCTCCTAGGTATAGGGAGTTGGCATAGTTCAGTCTTGACATCACAAAAGACATAACTGTGGCAAGTCTGTTCGGGTAGGAGAGGTAGGGAAAAATGTGTCTGAGAAGTTTGAGGTGGTAGAGACATCATTTTGACATGTTGTTGATCCGACGGAAGAGGGTCAGGCCTGAGTCCATAGTGCAGACTATGTTTTTTACTGTATCGGGGGGGGGCGAGGGATGGGGGCCACGGTAACTGATGTGGAAGCAGGGCAGTGTTCCCACACACCATGATTTCAGTTTTAGCCGGGCTCAAAAAGAGGCGGTTTACTGTCATCCATCAATCAATATCGCAGAGACAGGCTTCAAGGTTGGGAAGGGGGTTGGTGCCTGACTTGGGAATTCTTAGGATAATTTGGGTATCATCAGTGTAGTTATAGCAGGAGATGTTGTGCATGCGGACGATTCCTGGTAGAGTGGTCATATAGAGGTTGAACAGGAGGGCAGACAGGCATGCGCCTTGGGTTACATCAGTGTTCACTGAGCGAGCAGCAGAGACATAAGGGGAGAAGAGGGTTATTTGTTTCCTGTTGCTTAGGAAGTAGGCGTTCAATTTGAGGGCAGTGCCACAGATTCCTAGGCAGTGAAGACAGTCAAGGAGTATTGAGTGGTTACCGTGTCAAAGGCTGCAGAGAGATCGAGGAGAATAAATGCAGCGCAGCCTTTGGAGTCTGCAGTGACCTTGAGATCATCCCAGATCGATATCAGAGTGGTTTCAGTTCCAGGTCGAGGTCTAAAGCATGATTGTGCGGGTTTGAAGAGCAGTTGGATTCTACAAAAGAGTTGAGCCTGCAGTATACTGTCCGGTCAATGAGTTTCACGAGAAATCTGGTGTTGGAGATCGGTCTGTAATTCTTCGGGTCGAGCGGATCAAAGGATGGCTTTTTTAGAAGTGGCTTGACATGCACAATTTTGAAGGCATCAGGCAAGATGCCAGAGGTGAGGGATTCATTTAGAATGGCTTGTGCATGTTCTACTGCAAAGGTAGACGAGAATATTTCTTTTAGGACAGAGGCTGGGCATGGGTCGAGGGGCGACTCAGAGAGTTTGCTGGCTGATAGTAGGTTAAGGAACTCATCACTGGAGATGGGTTTGAAGGAGTCGAAGGTAGGGAAATCGGGCATCAGGCAATGGGATCAGGAGGGGCCAGAGATGGGAGGGGGGGGGAGGACAATTTGGTGTTAAGGATGTCGTCCTGTTGAGTGCAGTGTTGTAGAAGTGTATGGAGAGGGAGTCACAGAGTGACAGAGCTTTTTTGGCTTTTCGGATTTCAGCTTTGTAGTTACAGTGGTGCAGGGTGAACATGGATCTGCTGAGATCGGTTTTAGATGCTCGCCATTTGCGTTCAAGTTATTTTGTTTTTTAGCATTCCTCAGGAGGGGCGTTGTTAGGGAACATTCTCAGAAGTGTTCTAATTCCCTTCTACCTTAGAGACCCCCAGCTCTTTTTGCTGGACTTTAGAACTTTTAATTTCTAACCTGGAGAGAGTGAGACCTTTTTCCCACTCCCTCATATATTTTCTGTGATTTGGTGGACCCTGTGTTTCATTTGACTCTGGAGTCTGACAAACTCCATAGGCATCAACTTTGCATTGTGACACACAGCACCTTCAGTGTATTGCCACATGGAAGTCTCTTAGATTTCCCAAATGTTTAAATACCCTTTCTTGGTGAAACTACTGTTTCCAAGAGTGTTGAAGTGAAAATGACTTTGCTTACATTTTGTAACTTTCTAGACACAGCACACACTATCTAACCATAGGGTGCTGGAGGGGTTACCTAGTATCCCCTTTGTCTAGTTTCTCCTGTAACATTTTTATGTTAACCTTTCTGCAATTAATGGCTGGTGGCAGTGGTTTACTTTGTACTACACAGGCTGCGTTCACATCTGCATTAAGGCACCCATGGGTGCTCATTTTGTCAAAACAGCTCAGTCTTCTTTTTTGTCATTTTTTGCTGGAAAGTTCCTTCTTGAGATTTACTCTGCATGCCAAACCAGGTTTGGTCCCTATGTTCATTCTGTCTCATGATTGAAGCCCGCCTCTGACTCCAGTATGTCTGTCAGGGGCAGGAAGTGAGGAAGGTGCCCGAAACTCCCTGTGCTTAATCCCCTTGGTTACAGAAATGCACCCAAAGGGGATTGGCTGTCTGTCCGGCAAGGACAGCCACCCTGTTGTGTGATAGACAGCTAGGCTGGACTGAATGGGAGAAACCTGCATAAAAGGCAAGGCTTTTGGCTGGGCAGGCAGAGTCGACCACTGGACGAAGGAATCTGAAGAAGAACTTGGAAGAGACGCCTGCTGCAACTGCTGGACCGTTGGTTTGCCCGGTGAAGCCCTGCTACTGTGCTGAAGCTCCGAATTCGGTTCGACTAGAGAAGCCCTGCAAGGACAACTTCTCCCCTTGAGTTGGTGGGCCAATCGACTTCAAAGTGAACTCGTTTGGACATCCTCTCGAAGCTGGCTGTACTTCCACTGCTGCTGCTTCTGGAACCGAAGTGCCAGGGAGAGGAATACCAAACCAAGCAGATCACTTTTAAGTCAGACCCGAGCACCAGGAAGATCCCCCGGACTTCCCTGAAGCAGGACTGACCAAGCCTGAGCCACCTCAACAGAGTGCTGGACCCCAGATGCGAGTAAAAAAGTGTGAAGTGGTATCCGAGAACCGCAGTGTTGCTATTTGCTGTCAGACACGAAGAGCTGAAACCGTAAAGTGCAGCTGAATTGAAGTTTGCCCATTGCTGCTGCCGACCTTCCCATTGCAGTGCAGGAGTCACCAGACGTCCTCCCTCTTGTCCCCACAAGAGTGAGGCCCAGGAACAAAAGGATCTGCAGAGCTGTACAGGAAGAGTCGCCAGCTGGAACCATTTCTTCAAACCAAAGGTACTGTAAAGTTTAAGAGAACTTACCTCTTGTTGTGTAGCCTTACTTGTTCTCATTTGAGACTGCTCTTGGTTGCCATTGCAGAGTTGCTGATAGCTTTGCCCCTCACAAGTCTCCCAGCTTGTGGCCCTTCATGGGAACCATATTTCTACGAACATTTCTAAAAACATTGTGCAAAACTTTTTCTTACCTGCAAAGAAGATCTCCAACTCCCCTAGACTTTGCTCAACTAACATTGGCTGTCCTGGCTCCCCAAGGGACTTTTCTACCTCTCACTTTGTGCTTGCTTTTGCCTTTCCCCCGGGAAAGGGTTAATTTACTTTGCATTGGGGGGGTTTAAAAGTACTAAACAGCTTATGAATGCTTTGTTAACCTTTGTTTTATTCCCACTCTAACCATTTACACCCAAACTCAGTATTGCTCTAAATGAAAAAGTGATAAATCAATGTCCACAGATAAGGCTCTATCGGGGGAGCGTTGCAGGGAGGTGAAGAAGCAGGGCTTCGGCAAGGTGGGGGAGGATCTTGAGTTTGTTCCAGCACTTCAGATCCCAGAGAGGAAGCGGGGGGCTGTAGGAGGAGGGGCAGGGGTGTGGATAGAGAAAGGGATGGTATAGTGGTCAGTCCATATGAGTGCTTTGGGATGGGATATGTGAACCTGGTCATGGGAGCTGAAAATTGCATCGAGGGTGGTGAGAGAGGTTGAGCGCATCAAAACTGTCAACCAGCAAATGAGTCATGCGGTTAGTGGGGATATCGAACCATATATTAAAGTCTCCTAGGAGTGTAAGAGATGGGTGGTTTACTTGAATGGTAGCTATTGAATCACAGAGGTTGTTGGCGAAATGTCTGTCATATCCAGGGGGTCTGTAGATGAGGAGGAAGCTGTGGGTGAAGGTTGATGGTAGAGCTAGTTTTACTAGAAGGGATTCACAGGAGGCAGTGCATGTCTGGGATTCGATGAGTGAGACAGAGAAATGACGATTGAAGAGGACTGCTACTCTGCCACCTCTGGAGAGTCCATTGTGAGCGATGAGCAAGTTGCCAGGCGGGGGGAAGGTTTCATGTGCTACAGGGGCAAAGTTGTTGGAGAACTAGGTTTTGGTCATAAAAATGAGGTCTGGCATGCTGTGTCTGTTCCTTACTACCGAGCAGGCGTTAAAGAGGATGCAAGTGACTTAGTGAGTGGATGTGGGTTTTGTGGTGCTCATTAGAGTGGGAGCTTGAGGGACATGGCTGCATGGAGGGGTGGTGGGTGTGGTAGGAACATTTAGGGCTGTTGAGACAGGTTGAGGAGGGTTAGGGAGGGGCAGGGTGCCTGTGGTGCCTGAGTGTTTGTTGAGAGGGTTACGTTGATGGGGGGCAGGAAGAGTAGGTGCGCGGGGTTAGAAATGTGAGAGGTGAGTGGAGGGGGGTTGGGAGGGTGGTGATTGAGTCAGACGGTGTGAGGGGGTTTAGGTGGGCAGATTTTAGAATTAGTCTGGGACGAAGGGGGTTGAGGTGAGAAGTCAAGAGAAAGGGGGTGGAAACTGGGGGAGGGGAGTGCAGGGGGTTAGGGGAGTGAGAGGGTGAGTTGAGGCAGAAGTGGTCAGGAGTAGAGGGTCGAGGGAGAGGACCATTCTCTTTTTCTGCATTTGGTGGGTGTTGGTGCCGTGGGGGTGTGAGAGAGGGTGGGAGTGTCAGAGGGGGGGAGATGAGGCTACTGTTCTAGCGAGGGTGAGACGCGCTACCTTCAAAGAGGGGAAGGGGTATGAAAGGGGAGGTTTGTAGGCAGGGGTCGAGTGGGGGTTATGGGAGTTGGAGGGGGTGGCGGGGGAGGATGGTCGAGGGGGTGGTGTGTTCCCCAGAGGGCTAAGGGGGAGGGAGTGTGCGCCATGGGAGGTTGGTAGAGCCAGGGGGTTGTTCCTCAGAGGGCACAAGGATGGAGAGGAATTGGAGGTGGGTTTGCGCTGTTTGGAGGGCCAGAGGGCTCCCCTGGCTTGGGAGTTCGATAGAGGGCGTTGTGTTTTGGCGGGGGATATTAGGGTGTTCTCAATAGAAGTCAGAGGGAGAGTGAGAGGCAATGTGTTAGGGTGGGATGGGTAGAGGGGGTTAATCACTTGAGGGGGCTGTTGTTTGAAGCGCCTCAATGCTCCTATGATCTTAGAGTTGGACGAGGAATGATGGTAGGAGAATGGGTGGGTGATATCTGGGTGTATTGATGTATGGGGGAGTGGACGTTGTTTGTGATCAGGAGAGGAAAAGAGGGGGAGTCGTGAAGTTGGGTGCTAGAGCGCGGACCATGTGCAGTGAGGTGGTATGGATGGGGCTTATTATTGTGTGGGGTGGCTAGGGATCAGGATGAGTCGGACAGCGGGTATATCAAGAGTTGGGATCTCCATCCTGGCGATGATCAGTGCAATACCTAGAGGTTGATGAACTAGTAACAGTAGATGTATAGGCCCAAGATGTACAATCTGCGTCAAGATTCTGAAAAGCATGAGCATTTTTATCATTTGATTTCATATTTCAGTCCAGAAAAGAAAACACAAACAAATGTATGGGCAGTGACTTGCTTCTTTGAATATGTTTCACCAGGATTTGTTTTGAGGAACAGATGCAAATGTTGATGATGATACTCAAATGGTTATCTATGCACACATATTATATGTATGACTTTGCATAATGGAAATTCTTATGATGTTTGTAGCAAGAATGTCTGGCATGTAAATAATAGTATTTATGTATTACTTCAAGTAAAAGAAAACACAGTGAGTCCCGCTACCACACATGTGTCTTTATTTTAATAAAAACATTAACATAGAACCATATTTTTTGTTTTTCCGGGTTTCTTTAAGTACAGTGCATGCATACATGATCATTCTTGTAAAGGCAATGGTGGATTATTGTCCAAGGCAGTTCCTGTTATTTCTTTCAGCAGTGGTCCACAATGGAAGTTGATTTTCCTCATTCACTTAGGTTTACTCTATGAAAATGTGTGGCAGATGTGGTGAGATCCTTTGTGTTCATTTTCATGTATTTTACTGTTTGCCAACGTCCATTCGCATGATTGATAATATGATCCCCTTAAAGCTTCCATCTTGTTTTTTTTTGTTGCTCTTTTGCACCGACGACCTTCAACATCAATACTATCTTTAGAAAATGAAAAAGAGGTTAACAATTCTATTAATTATATAATTAAAGTAGGCTCTACGGCTCAGTTGATAGAAATGTGCCGTGTTGCAGTTCTGTCACAGCTTTCTTTATTTCCCAAGCATTCATTTTCTGTTAACTATGCGCACAGTCTGCAGTCACGCCCAGCGCGTTCTGTGGTCTTGGGGTTCGGATGTCTAGATTGCAGTCGTAGTGTCATGTGATCATGCGGAAAGAAAGATGCGTCGCTTGCATCAGCAGGCACATGCCAGTATAAGCCTCTTCAGGACCATCTCATATCAAGACCTGCTGACCCTGTGCTCCCGACCATGCCCGTGCTAAGGTTTGCACAATAACTGAACTCTTTTCATCTGCAAAAGGCTGTACATGTATCCCCTGTAAATTCACGTGTTTTACGGGCTTTTACGTGTTACACTTCTCTTTTACCGGGCACTGCATTGTATTTGCTGCATGTAGCACCGGCCGCCTTTGCTGACACTGATTCAGGAATCAATATACTGTTATAGCTTCTCGTTTTTTTATTTTTTTGGCGGCTTCCTGTAATTACTTGCCAACTGAGAGAGACATCTCATAGATAAGAGGGCACTAATTTGGTGGGAAACGCTATCATGCTTGCGATTTCAATCAAAGCGACCACCTTTCCGCTAACCCCACTTGCTTTGGTTTTTGGATTCTTTTGTGAAAGGCATGATAGCATTGGCTGTCAATAAATTCTGCTTTCTTGCTTATAACATTAAAACAAAGCAGATATGTGCTTTCATGCTATCACTGGAGCACAGAACAGTAGCACCTTTGAGAGAAACGCGACTGAAAGAAACACACACGTTATTCCTCTTAAAAAGGCCATTTTGCAAAAAGAAAAAACCAGTGGCTTTCGGCTCAGGAACGAAAATGGCGCGATCAAGCAACGGCGTGTGGTAACTGCAACATTGCTCCTCCCTCACCTCGAATCCCACGGCTAATTGTCTCCAAACTGGCAAAGAAACCTGACAGCCTTGGTTAGAGAAAAAGGCAAGGGTAGGGAAGAAATTGGTGAGTGATATATTTACAAGGGAGGTCCCGTATACCTTAAAAATAAAAATGACTTCCATATTTGAGTGTGTACATCGCATAGAGATTTTTATTGATAAAGCCTTTTATGCCGAATACGGGCACCCCAATCTAATACCCCAGGTATACAGTCCCACAGCGCAATTCTGGGGACAAGAAACAGGCTACGTCATGAATTAAAATATTTATTGAAATAACTCAATGCATAGGTGGTCCCAAGACATTATGTAGGAGAAGTCACCACAAGAGGTCAAATATACAATTAAACTCGACCTTTCTGCGGCGATCACTCTATATATAATACACACATTCCGAGACACAACAGCATCCTTAATATTATTTCTCAGAATTATAATCAAACATTTATTTTATTTTATTGTATAAAGTGTGGACCTAGCTGGAGAATAGCAGAGTGCTCTACAGAGTGTGGGTAGCCAGCGTATGGGCTAGCATCTTTTAACAGTAGCACAATACTGTGAGTTGAGGTCAGGGCGTCAGTATGCACGTCCATTTGAATTAGTCCTTGGCCAGGTGTTATTGACCAAGTCATTTATAAAGAGATTTGTGAAATTGAAGAATTGTGGGGGCATTCCGAGCTAATACCGGGATTGAGTTCCAGAGGGTGGGTGCGCGACTAGAGAAGGATTGTTTGCAGGTTCTCTCTTTGCAGATGAGTTTGATTCAAGCTGTTTGGTTGATTTGCTGCATGAGGAGTATGTGCCACCCGATGCATGGAGGTCAGCCACCAGGTAGGCTGGTGTGTTACTAATGACTGCTTTGTAGATGATACATGCAGTCTTGAACGGCATCCTGGCCTGGAGAGGAAGTCAATGTAGTTTACATATGATTGGGTGATTCAGATCAAAATTCGATGCATGTGCTGTAGTGTGCTAGTCTAGACTGCTTTTAGATGAGCCAAGTGAGCAGCTGGGAGCCCAGTCAGGGGGGGCATTTTTAAACAGCGTTCTACGACCACAATGCCTCTTATCGGCCAGTCCATTAAGCTCTTCAATTAACATTTACCAAAACCAGATATCATAAACAAGTATTGTTACTAGAGAAAAGTTACATAGACAAATGGCATTTACATAGCCAGATTCACCTCCATTTATTCCTCTCCCCCCCCATGACTTTGAGATCATGAATTTCTAAGCTATGTGCATGCAGTTTAAATGTAGGCTAACATTTATTGGATCATACTTCTGCAGGTTTGATTCAGGAGGGCGGCACTATCAATAAAGAGCGCACCACATATTTGTTACTCACCCCATGCAGAAGAATGGTTTTCAGAATTGTATTTAACAGGGATGGATACTCCTCCACTTTCACTTCTCCAATTAATGGCATTCACAATAGCATAATGTTCTATGGGCTGAGGGATGACATACTGATCACCCTTCAAATTCACAATATCTTATTAACATATCTATGGCTTCCATAGGCCAAAGTACTTTGTCATGCTCTGGTTGTGTACCATTTTAGTGTGGCTTATTTACAGAAACTGCTCTTTGTTCAGAAATGCCGTAATTGTTACCCTCTGCACAACACTGAAATGCGATTAGTTTTCTTGAAATGGAATGTTACTTGATACTTAATATAGTAACAAGTAAGCTTGAAAATCACAATACAATGCTCCTGCTTTGTAATCGAAATTAGTACCTTCTAGTGTCTTCCTAAACCACCCATCCTGGGGCTGAGCATAGAATAGCAAAAGGCAAAATGTACTTCTTTTTGAGGGATTCTTATATTTACTTTCAAATAGTTCTTTTAACTCATGGAACTGGCTCCAGTTAGGATTTTGGTCTTCTGTTCTATGGTTCTCTAGGTACAGGTGAAATCTGCTACCATCTGTTTCAATCTCCCTCCTGGACGAGGATCCTCTTTCCCAGGTCAACACAAATATAGAAACAAAAGGGGATGGCGAGGCACGCACTCCAGTTCCCAGTCAAATTAGACCTGATACAAAAAGTAACTGGGTTAGATCCCAAAACCAATTAAAGTATTAACTGGGGCGAATCCCAAAACAATGAAAAAGTATTAACAGGGTTGGATCCCATCTGCTGTCAGTTGCTCTGTATTTGTTCTCCTCCTAGCGCTTTCCAATTACAAACATACATCAGGGAGGCTGTGCTGGTTAGCAGGTGATTCCAATTAGAAGCTCTTATAGTCTCTAAGGATTCTGGTAGCTGTAGTTTTCACATGTTACCAATCAGGTGACCAGGAACCAACACCCCTCCTAGTGCACAAGTCTTTCCCAAAGCTTGTGGCCAAATTGTTCACCTAAACTCCCACCCCTGCGGAGTGCACACAGGCCTGGCACATACCAGGTGACAATCGATGCTGACAAAGAGACAGTCAACTGTCACAACCTTACAACTCTACCACCCTGAGAATGTTGCCACAGAAGTGCTACATTGTTTGCATCCCTAGCTACTTAAACATAACCATTCCTGTGTGACCAAAAGGAACACATGCAAGGTGTACATCACACCACCCCCCTGCAAAACAGGCCATGACAATCACTGGTATGTAACCCAAACCCTCCCATCCCACATCACCCTTGTTTGCCACACCATGACATGGCATGCACCAGCAAAAGAGCAAACCAAAAGCCCAACACATCCTTCCTCTTGCAAGGTAGCACGTGTAACACAGAGTTCTTCCTGCATATCCTGGCATGACATCTGCAGCACCTCCCGACAAGCACGTAGGTCAGCCGAGATAGTATTCTCAAGCTGCTCCAACCTCTCCTCTGTCCGCTGCCTCTGGGACATCAAGAGCACACCCAGTGTAGATCTGAGGGATTCATGGTCATCCCTCAGGGCCTCCCTGGTTGCCTCTGCGTGAGCAGCAAGTGCTTGACACAGAGACACCATTTCAGCCCAGCATGCCCTGTCTGAGGCTGCCATGCCCAGCCTGAGCGAGCGGGCTGTAGACTGTGCTGCCCGCTGCTGGAGATCCACCTGCCTAGGGGTGTCACGGATTTCCCCCTTTCTCACCTGAGATCGATCCTTGCAGGATTTCTTGGGAGGAGTCTTCTTGCGCACGGATCGGGTTTTGTACAAGACCGCGCGAGCCTCTTCTGGCTCCAGCGTGCGTTCAGTGTTCCGGGATACTCGGAGGCTCCGGAAGGTCCAGGAAACGAGGAAGGTGTACACGAAGACGGCACACGAAATCTGGTAAGCAAGGTAGAGAGAAGAGGGAGGAAGGGAGATGGGATTTAGAGGGTCCGGGAACCAGGAACAGGAGAATAGTTCTGCGAACTACGGAGCACACATCTAGCCACTACCAGCGATAGCGTTGAGATGTGCGGGGCCGCGGGGGCGTGGTCTATTTGTAGAATGTGCTACATCCAACGTGGAGGCTGGTGGAAGGCGTACCACGTTAGACAGCGATGTTGGGAGTACCAAGGAGTGCAAGCCCCGTTGTGATAGGGACCAGGAAGTCCAAAAGGGGCATATTCTGTGGATCATGACAGCATGCCTCCTCCGAAAACCTGTTCCACCAGGTTTGCCTGGGTGTATGAGATGATACCTTCTGAGCAATCGAGGGGTATTCAGATTAGAAATTGGTTCCCAGGTTCTTTCACTAGGAGGATATCCTTTCCACTCGACCAGGTATTGGAGTTTACCGGTTTATACCTGGAGTCGCATATTCTGGAAACTTCATATTCCAGCTGGTCGTCCACAACCACGGGGTTGGGTCTGCAGGATTTCCAGGAGGATCGGATGTAAGGTTTTAATAAAGAAGTGTGAAAAACTGGATGAATCTTCTTCCAGGAGTCTGGTAACTTGGCCGGATTGAGACTGGGTTTATGATTTCCTTTATGGAAAAGGGGCCATAGTATCGGGGGGCCAGTTTGTTTGGTCATAAATGTCGAGGAAGTAGTTTTGAGGACAGCCAGACTTGATCACCGACGGCATGAGAAGGCCCTGGTCTTCTTTAGGTATCCGCATAACTCTTAGTGTGTGTTCAGGCCTTTTCTAAATGTTCTTTGGCTTCCTTGTGTACGTTGATGAGAGTTTCAATCCAGGAGTCGACGGTTGGTACTCGTGTGGGATGTGGGAGAATGGAAGGTAGAACTGACGGGTGGAATCCTTGGCTGCAATAAAAAGGGCTGGTCTTGACTGCCGAGTGATCAGAATTGTTGTAGGTGAATTCAGCCACGGGTATAAGGAGCGACCAGTCGTCCTGTACCTTGGTGGGAAACAACAAAGGTATTGTTCCAGGGTCTGGTTCACACGTTCCGTAGCTCCGTTAGTCTGTGTGTGGTAACCTGATGAGAGGGCACGTTGGATTCCTAGAATGCGACATAGATGTTTCAAAATTGTGAGACGTATTGAAATCCTCGGTCTGATATGATCTTGGAAGGGAGTCCATGAAGGCGAAATATATGTTCCAGGAAAATGCCAGCGAGTTCTGAGGAAGATGGCAACTTGTATAAGGGTGTAAAATGGGCCATGTGGGTGAATAAATTAATGGTGACCATGATAGTCGTATAGCCCCTAGATGGTGGTAATTCCACGATAAAGTCTGTAGCGATGAATTCCCACCTAGAAGGTAACATAGGTTGAAATAGGAGACCTGCCGGTTTTTTGTTATCATGCTTGTTTTGATTGCAGACTGCACAGGCTTGAATGTACCGTTGAACGTCAATTTTCATTTTAGGCCACCAAAATTGTCTATGTATTAGACGGAGGGTGTTGGTGACGCCACGGTGCCCGGAGTGAAGAGTGTCATGACAGAGGTTAATTATCCGTAGTTGCAGTCTCTGTGTGGGAATGACCAGGGCATTGTGCTTGAACAGGTACCCGTCTCTAGTTCCAAGACTCCACTGATTTTTCCCTTTGAATTCTTTCCAGATCTCAGAGGACTGGGTTTGCATTCGAATATCTTCCAGGAGACTGACTGCTTGGGCTACAAAGATTTTGTGGGGAAACATCTTTGGGTAGGCTCGATCTTCAAGAGTTTCGTAATCAGGACGTCGAGATAAGGCGTCAGCAATTATGTTCTGTGATCCAGGGACATGATGGATGTGGAACAGGTACTGGGCAAAGAAGAAGGCCCAACGGGGTTGATGACTGTTCCTACACTCCAAAGATTGGAGAACTTGGAGATTTCGATGGTCCGTACGGACCGGGACAGGATGTTTAGCTCCCAGAAGTAGATGTCTCCATTCTGTGAAGGCTTGGCGATGGCTAACAGCTCCTTTTCCAAGACGGAATAATGAGTCTCGCTGGGAGTTAGGGTTCGTGAAAGGTAAGCAATGGGGTGCTCCAATTTGTCCTCGAATTCTTGCTTTAGCACTGCTCCTATGGCGTAGTTAGAGGCATCCGTCTCCACTAGGAATGGTCGATTAATATCGGGTTGAGCTAGGATGGGGGCTTGAGTAAACTCTGTTTTCAATCGTTGGAATGCCTTGTCTTGAGCTGAGGTCCAGAGAAACGGAGTATCTTTCTTCAAGAGAGCAATGATCGGTTGAACTATCTCAGAAAAGGACGGTATGAACTTCCGGTAGAAATTGGCAAGCCACAGGAAGGATTAAATCTGTTTCACAGAAGTGGGAACCGGCCAAGATAGTAAGGCTTTTACCTTTGAATGGTCCATTCCAATTCCTTCTGGACTAAGGACAAAACCTAGGTAATGAACAGAAGTGACATGAAAAAGGCATTTCTCGGGTTTAGCTAGGAGTTTGTGTTCACGTAGCCGTTGTAAGACTGCCTTTAAATGTTCTTCATGCTTTAGAAGGTCCTTGGAGTAAATCAAGTTATCGTCCAGGTAAATGATGATGAAGAGGAACAGCATGTCAGAAAACACCCTATCCATGAAACGTTATAAGACCGCAGTGGCATTAGCAAGTCTGAAGGGCATGACCAAGTATTCAAAGTGACCAAAGGGTGTTCTAAAGGCTGTTTTCCATTTGTCTCCTTCCCTAATACGGATCAGATGGTAGGCACCCCTGAGATCCAATTTCGTGAAGATTACAGCTCCTCTCAACGCTTCCAGGATATCAGAGATTAAGGGCAAGGGGTAGCGGTCCTTGAGGGTGCATTGATTTAATCCATGATAATCAAGACAAGGTCTAAGCTCTTTAGTGTCTTTCTTGGGAACAGAAAACAACGAAGCTCCAGCTGGGGATTTAGATGGTCTTATGGTGCCATTTTCAAGGTTAGTATCCAAGTATTCTCGAAGGGCCCTTTTTTCCGGTTCGGATAGAATGAACATCCTTCCAAAAGGAATCACTGCTGAAGGTTCTGTATCTATAGCGCAGTCTTCAGGTCTGTGAGGGGGTAGGGCAACACAGGATCACATCAGCATATTCCTGATAGGCCTAAAGAACCTGTATGATATGATAAAATGCTGCCGACTCCATTTTAGAGTAAAACTCAAATCCAAAGGCCCGAACCAGCCCGCTTGCAGCCCCTCTCTCCCCCGACCCCCTCGTCCATTCACACCCACTTGTGCAGCCTCCCGTTCCTCCCATCACCCCTGATTGGTTATTTTCCCTTCCTGGTGTGGGCCTAGTCCCACGGCCCTGCCTGTGCTCTCTCATTTCACCCAGGCGCCCAGGTGAGTGCATCTGCCAATTTGTGCACTGCTGCCGACTCCATTTTAGAGTAAAACTCAAATCCAAAGGCCCGAACCAGCCCGCTTGCAGCCCCTCTCTCCCCCGACCCCCTCGTCCATTCACACCCACTTGTGCCGCCTCCCATCCCTCCCATTATCTCCAACTCCTGACCCACCCACCATGTCCTGAATGGCCAGGAGACCGTGAAGTCAAGCCATTACCAACTCTCCCAGGGCAGCCCTCTGCCCGGCAGCCCCTCGGCTAAGGACCTGAGGCAAAGGACGGCTCCTACAGAGACGGCTCCAGGTCGTTTCTGCAGGTATCAGCAGGAGAAGCAAGAAGCCAACATCAAGTAAGTGTGGAAAGGGCGGGGCCAGAAGCAATTACTTCACTCCATACTACCCTACCACTCAACTAAGGAAGCCTCACCACTGTAAACTCGTTATATCTGTGGCATAATTGCATTTAGAAACCATGTCCTATACCTGTGCAAAACTGAATTTAAAAGTGTGCCCAATAGCCTCTGTGTGAATGCTGAATTTAGAAGTGTGCCCAATACCCTCCCTGTGAAAAGTTGCATTTAGAAGCACATTTAGAAGTTGAATTTAGAAGTGCACCCACTAGCCTCTCTGTGAAAAGTTGAATTAGAAGTGTGCCCAACAGCCTCTCTGTGAATTAAGAAGTAGGCCCAATAGCTTCTCTGTGAACACTTGAATTAAGAAATGTACCCAATAACCTCTCTGCAAGTTTTAGAAGTGTGCCCAATTTCCTCTCTGTGAATTTAGAAGTGTGCCCAATTGCCTCTCTGTGAATTTAGAAGTGTGCCCAATAGCCTCCCTGTGAACTCAGAAGTGTGCCCATTAGCTTCTATGTGGAAACTGAACTTTGAAGTGCGCCCAACAGCCTCTCTGTGAAAGCTGAATTTAGATGTAGGCATAATAGCATACCAATGAAAGTTGAACTTAGAAGTTGATTTTAGAATTGCACCCTTAGCATCTCTGTGAAAGTTAAACTTAGAAGTGCATTTAGAAGCTGAATTTTGCAAGTGCGCCCAATACCCTCTCTGTGATTCTAGAAATGTGCATTTATAAGTTGAATTTGAAGTGTGCCCATTAGCCTCTCTGTGTTCCCAGAAGTGTGCCCAACAGCCTCGCTGAATCTAGAATTGCGCCCAGTATCCGCTCTGTGAATCTAGAAGTGTGCCCAGTAGCCTCTCTGTGAAAAGTTGAATTTAGAAATGTACCCAATAGCCTCTTAGTGAATTTTAGAAGTATGCCCAAATGCCTCCCTGCGAATTTAGAAGTGTACTCAACAACCTCTCTGTAATTCTAGAAATGTGCATTTAGAAACAGAATTTAGAAGTTGCCCAACAACCTCACAAACTCCGCCTAAAATAATAAGCATACCTGTATTACAGCTTACTAGAAGAAAGCCTACACAACAGCGTAACTGTGCTGTAGCTACAACTAAATAGGCCGCCCAGTTAGAATATCCTAGGATCTAGCATAACTGTGCTAACTGTGCTGTAGCTACAACTAAATAGGCCGCCCAGTTAGAATATCCTAGGATCTAGCTATATCTCAAACAGCCTAATATCTGCAAGCTAGTACACATTGTACACTAAAACCTAGAATAAGTGAATATATCACCCAACTTCGTGGAACCTTGAGTACAAGACTACTCACAGCCAGTGAAACAGCGGAACTTATAAAGTCCAATAAACTGTAAATTGCACCTGAGACTACACCTAACAGCTCGTACTAGGCATGAGTGCACCCACTACTCCGGAGTCCGTCAGAAATGACCACCATAATCTGCCCCCACTCCCTGTTCTGCCTCCCCTCCTGTCTCCCCCTTCCCAAATCGTCCCACCCTCCTTTGCACTCCCTACCATTCGCCTCTCCAAACACCAAGCCAGAGGGGCACAATGGCGAGCCAACCACCCTAAGAAGACTCCCCCCCCCGAACATCACCACCGATCAGCCCACATTACCCATGCCCGCTCCCCTCAGTATCATAGCGAGCACACCCCGCCCTGCAAGCATCCCCCCTGCCATGCCCACAAACCCCCACCGCCCCCGCTCCCCGAACACACCATTTCCCCTCCCTAAAAACTGCACGCTTAGCCTTAGTAAGAACCGAAGCCGCATCCCTCTCCCCCTCTGACCACCCTACCCTCTCCCACACTCCAATCGCAATAAAGAAACTAAAGAAGAACCGTACCTGGTCCCCCACAATCTCTCAGCACTCCTCGCCTCCCCTGTCTTGACCCGCAACCTCTGTACCCCAATCGCCTCCTTCCCCCGTAGCTTCACCATGCCTGAAACCCCTCTCCCTCGACTTCTCTTCAACTACAACCGAAAGTCCTAACCACTTACACCCTACCTTCAAATCCCCCGAGCCAATCCTGAGCTTCCCAACTCACACAGCCACCCATTCCCTCCCGAAACCCGCCAACTCCGCTGCTCGCCCACTATTCCCATCGATCGTCTCCCACCCTACCCCTCTCCCTCCCCAGCTTCCTCTCCCTCCGCCACCACCACCTTCCGCTCCTGCTCTGAGACCACCCTCGCCTCCCGATGTGAACTGCATCCTATTTAATGCCCGTTCCGTAGCAAAAAACAGATGCTGCATCTTTGACCTCCTAACCTCGGACAAACCAGATCTGGTTTTCATCACCGAAACTTGGTTCTCGGACGACTTCGCCCCAATCGACAGTGAAGCCTTCCCTCCCGAATACTGCCTCATCCCACTGAACCGTCCTTCTAGAGGAGGAGGAATAGCATTCGTCTTCAAGTCTCTCTTCCACGCCTCAGTCATCGACAGCCAACCTTCCATTCCATCCTGCAAATCTCTCCTCGTTAGACTATCCCTCTCCCTGTCGCTCTCACACAACTTCCTAATAATCTACAGACCCCCTAGCTACGATAGACATTTCGCAAATAACCTCTGCGACTCTATTGCCACCTTTCAACTAAACCACCCCAACCTCATCCTTCTTGGAGACTTCAACATATGGCTCGACATCCCCACCGACCCTATGACACACTCTCTGGTCGACGGTTTGGACGCAATTAACCTCCAACCCCACACAAATGGCCCGACTCACTACAAAGGACACACTCTTGATGCCATCTTTAGCTCCAACACCCTGATTCATTTAAAACCCCCCACCCCTATCCTCTGGTCCGATCACTTCATTCTCTCGTTCACCATTCACTCACCCGACCGCCTTCCCGTACTCGAATCTGAACCTCCGAATCTACGCAAATGCTGGAAAAAACTAATAATCATCCCGGACCTAGCCGACGCACTCCTCCAGTCTCCACCATCTACCTGCCTACTGAACAAACAACTAACCCCCGACGCCTTTGACTCATGGCTCAATGCATCTCTGACGCGGCAGACACCCCCTTGCAAACCATCAACCCGCCGCGGCCTCTTCCCCAGATGGTTCACTCCTGAGTTGAAGATCACTAAACAACTATATAAATACCTAGAACGCAAATGGCAGAAAGACAAAACCCAGGTGAAAAGGGCCACCTTGACCCAACACCTTTATCAGTACAAGGCCGAAATCCGGAAAGCAAAAAAAGCCCACTACAACTCCCGAATCCAAAACTGCAAAAACCCAAGCAAAGAACTCCACAAAATCATCTCTGAATTCACCCATCCGGCTTGCAACACGACCGCCCCGAATCGCGCACAATCACTGTGCGACTCACTCTCCCTACACTTCTTCACCACAGCACTCGAAAGAACAAATACTCTAGCCACCAACCTAGCTCTCTTACATCCTCCAAGCAATTCTCCCCCCATACCGGCCACCCCACCAGATGCAACCATTACGCAACCAACGTTTGAATCCTTTAGTCCAATATCACCAGAGCAATTTCACAAACTTCTATCTGCCCTCAAACCATCTGGCTCGCCACTGGACCCCTGCCCAGCCACAACCCTCAAAGAAATGTTCACTTCTACCTGCGCAGGTGAACACGCAAGATCCATCATAAATACCTCCCTTCAAAACGGCTTATGTCAAACCTCTAATTAAAAAACCTTTGCTCGACCCTCTCGAGCCCAAAAACTACCGCCCCATCTCAAACACCAGATTCCTTGCCAAACTCATTGATCGAACTGCCTACTCCCAACTAAATGCTTTGTCGAAGCCAACAATCTCCTAGACCCCGCTCAAACAGGTTTCAGAGCCCGTCACGGAACTGAAACCACCCTAACCTCAATTTGGGATGACCTTAAAATGACTGCAGAATCCGCGGGATGCGCGGCACTAATCCTTCTTGACCTATCCGTCGCCTCGACACAATCAATCACTCAATCCTCCTAGACCGCCTCCACTCCCTAGGAATTCGTGGAACCGCTCTTAAATGGATAGCTTCATTCCTCACGGATCGGTACCAAATAACGATACTCTCCAACTATACCTCCCAAGCCCGACCAGTCGACATGGGAGTCCCACAAGGAGCGTGCCTATCCGCCCTTCTGTTCAATCTCTACTTGATCACCCTCCCACCAATAATTAATTCGCACAACATCCTGTGCTACAACTACGCCGACGACACTCAACTAATTTTAAAACTCCTGAACTCAAAACCCAACTGCAGACCTGACCTGGCCTCCTGCCTCCTTGACATAGAACTCTGGATGACCCAAAGCCACCTCCTGTTAAACCCCTCCAAAACGGAAATCATGTTATGTGGCAACCTGGAACTTCTCCCACAACTACTACCCTGGCCATCCGCCATGGGCAAGTCTCCGACCCCCTCCAACTCAGTGAAAAATCTTGGATGCACCCTTGACCCTGACCTAACACTCTTGCGCCAAGTCAACAATGTCTCAAAGTCCTGCCACTACCACCTTAAAACCTTTAGGCGCATCTTTCAATATCTCTCCTTTCCCAACAGACTCTCCGCGGTCCAATCAATCGTTATATCAAGACTGGACTACGCAAACACCCTATACCTCGGAGTCCACACGTACCAACTGAATAAACTCCAAAGGGCACAAAACGCGGCAGCCAAATTGCTTCTTGCGCTTGGCCCAAGAGATCACATCTCCCCAGCCCTTAAGATGCTGCACTGGCTTCCAGTAGCCCGCAGGGTGACTTTCAAAACCTTGTGCATCTCCCATCGAGCACTGCATAAAACCGGACCTCAATATCTTCAAGACAAGCTAAAACCCTACAACCCCCCACGCACCTTAAGATCAAGCTCAGCCGGCCTCCTAGTCATTCCGAAGACAAACTCAATTAGGTTAGGCGGATCATCATTCTCAGCCTTGGCCCCCACGCTATGGAACTCACTCCCACCCCACATCCACCAGACTGAGGATTTAATGGCTTTCCGCAAACTGCTGAAAACCTGGCTCTTCCCCTAAAACCAACCCATACCAAACTAACCCAAACAGACCAACAGTAAGTCAATGACACCAATCCATCAAACCACCTGATGCGAGAAACTGACAGCTAAAGACCCCCAATGTAATCTAGAAGGGCAAACAGAATTAAATTAATAAAGTAGATCAAAGCAGTGAAATGGTTAATAAGAAGTAAATCATACGGGAACAGGAAAGAGATTTAAACTCCCGAAATGGATAGAATGCATGCAGAGTGAACAAAGTGAATGGCGTAGATGAATTACTTAGACCTGATAACTATATAGTTTGAATGAATGTGGGAATCGAATGAATATGTAGACCGGACGAGTGTGTGGAATGGATGAACATGTTGAGTGGATGAGTGTGTAGAGCGGCTGGATGTGTAGAATGGACAAGCGTGCAGAGCGGATGAGCGCGTAAAACAGGGAAGCGAGTAGAACGCAGAAGTGCGTAAAACAGATGAATGTCCAGAACGGATGAGCGTATATGGGATAAGTGTGTAGAAAAGACGAGTATGTGAACCGGATGAGTATGTAGAGCACATCAATATGGACACTGCATGAATATGGAAGTGTGAAGAGTGTGTAGACCTAGCAAATGTACAAAGTGGAGGAGTGTATAGAGCGGAGGAGTGTATAGACCGGAGGAGTGGACAGAGTGGAAGAGAGGATTGAACGGATGAGAGAATGAGTGGATAGGGCGGATGAATGGATAAAGCGGATGAGCGAATAAAGTGGATGAGAGGATAGAACGGACAAGTGGATAGAACGGATGATAGAATGAGAGGATAAGGCGGATGAGTGGCTAGGGCAGATGAGTGAATAGAATGGATGAGTGGATAAAGCAGAGGAGTGTTAGAACGTATGAGTGGATAAGTGTACAGACTGGATGAGTGGATAAAGCGGAGTAGATAGAGCGTATGAGTGGATAAGTGTACAGAGTGAATGAGTGTACAGAACGGATGAAGGTATAGAACAGATGAGTGTAGAGATGAATATATAAGACAGAATATCGCTGTTGAATGCGTGAAAGGCACAAGTCCTTAAAGCAGATGACTACGAGGAGCAGATGAGTGCGCGGAGCAAATGAGCGCGGGGATCAGATAAGTGCATAGAAGGGATGAATGCGTAGAGGGATGAGTGCGTAGGGGGGATGAGTGCGTAAAGGGGGTTGAATCGCGTAGAGGGACGAGTGCGTAGAGAGGAAGAATGCGTAGAAGGGATGAGCGCGTAGAAGGGATGAGTGTGCAGAAGGGATGAGTGCGTAGAAGGGGTGAGTGCGTAGAAGGGGTAAGTGCGTAGAAGGGGTGAGTGCGAAGAGGGGGTGAGTGCCTCGTGGGGGTGAGTGCGTCGTGGGGGTGAGTGCGTTGAGGGGGTGAGTGCGTCGAGGGGGTGAGTGTGTCGAGGGGGTCAGTGCGTCGAGGGGGCGAGTGCGTAGAGGGGGCGAGTGTGTAGAGGGGGCGAGTGCATAGAGGGGGCAAGCGGATAGAGCGGATGAGCGGATAGTGCGGAAGAGTGCATAGTGTGGATGAGAGGATAGAACGGACAAGTGGTTAGAACGGATAAGAGAATGAGTGGATAGGGCGGATGAATGGATAGGACGGATGAGTGAATAGAGTGGATGAGAGGATAGAACAGACAAGTGGATAGAACGTATGAAAGAATGAGTGGATAGGGCAGATGAGTGGATAGGGCAGATGAGTGATTAGAGTGGATGAGTGGATAAAGCGGATGAGTGTTAGAGCGTATGAGTGGATAAGTGTACAGAGTGGTTGAATGGATTAAGCGGATGAGTAGATAGAGCGTATGAGTGGATAAGTGTACAGAGTGAATGAGTGTACAGAACGGATGAAGGTATAGAACAGATGAGTGTAGAGATGAATATATAGGACAGGATACTGATGTTGAATGCGTGAAAGCCACAAGTACTTAAAGCAGATGAGTACGGAGAGCAGATGAGTGCGGGGAGCAAGTGAGTAGGGGAATCAGATAAATGCATAGAAGGGATGAATGCTTAGAGGGATGAGTGCGTAATGGGGATGAGTGTGTAAAGGGGGTTGAATTGCGTAGAGGGGTTGAGCGCGTAGAAGGGATGAGTGCGTAGAAGGGATGAGTGCGTAGAAGGGATGAGTGCATAGAGGGGGTGAGTGGGTAGAGGGGTTGAGTGGGTAGAGGGGGTGAGTGGGTAGAGGGGGTTAGTGGGTAGAGGGGGTGAGTGGGTACATGCTTGAGGCAGACAAGAGTGCACGCGTGGGGCAGACAAGAGTGGATTGGAGGGCATGGAACGGACTGAAGCGCATAGAATTGCGTAACGTATAAAGTATGGTTTGGAATGCAGAGAACGCTTAAAGAGCATTCAACCCACAATGACTGGAGTACGCATGGCGAACTGGAGCGCACGGTGCGAACTCGAACGCACGAGGTACGCCGGAATGCATGAATGCGTGACCGAAATATATGGAGCAGACTGGGATGCATGGAGTGGATAGGAGTGCATGGAACAGACTAGAGCACGCAATGTATATAGTATGATTTGGAATGCAGAGAATATCTGAAAGGGTATATAACCCATCTTATCCCACCACCACGCTTACTCTCTCCTTACATCACCACTCAACTAGAACACAGTGATACTATGACACCATTCGGTATAATTGTTCTCATATCAACACTCGCCGCTCACTCCACATCATTCTAAGTAATCACTGCTGGTAACACACCCCCCAGCCAGGCGTTCTCCTCAGGCCTAACGCAGCCAAATCCAGTCTGGATAAATCCTGCCAGAACGAACACATACTCCTGACCTCTCAACCAGCACACCTACCGCTAGAATGCAGCTATTACACGGATACCGCACGAGCTGCACACATACCCGGTTCCCACACGCACCCTTTTTTACTCTCTCTACTCTCTCTACTGATATGAACTTCGGTTTCCAAGGGCGTTCAACCTACCAGTGCCTTCAGACCATACCAATGGTATATAAGGCACTATATAAATGCAAAATGACAATAACAATAGAAACCATGAGTGGGCCTTGCTGGTCTATTGGCATGTTTTCGGAAGATGTCAAGAAGGAATCCAGGAATAGACAGTGAGACATGCAAAACCAGAACCAAGAAACAAGGATCCTGCTGCCCAGTTGATGTATGGATTGTGTTTCTGTAACCAGGGCATGCCCAGTACCATGGGGTAATGAGCCGACTTAATGATGTCAAGTTTGATCACCTTTCGGTGATGGTTTATCGAGACTCAGATCTCTTTGGACTGCAAGGTTATAGGTCCTGAAGTTAGAGGTCTTCCATCGATCACCTCCACAGGTTGCATGATGCTTCGTGTTTCGTATGGAATGTGGTGGCCAAAGACCCAATCTTGATCAATGAATATTCCCATAGCCCCATAATCCACCAAAGCCAAAATTGGGGTAGGTCTCATTCTTGGATGGTGATAGGCAGGTCTGTAGAATCACTAGGTTGTTCTGTCCAGGAGAGTTCAAGGATGGAATAAATGTGGAGCAAACATCTCTCTCCCGAAGCCTTGCTCCATCTAGGATCGGGAGCTGGCGTTTCCCGAACGCCGTGGAGGGGCTAGAGGGCACTCTCTAATTAGGTGTTTATCTGAGGCACAATACATACATAACCCCGTATGGATCCTTCTCATCCTCTCGCGGGGATATGGGTCCATGGAAAGCCCCTATTTGCATGGGTTCTGGATCATTGACAGAGACTGGAGTAGGGTCAGGTTTCGATGAGGTCTCAAAGAACACCTTCTGGAAGGGCATCTTGGACTTTTTCTTCTCTGCCTTCCTTTCCTGGATACGAAAGTCTATCTGCATGGCAAGATCCATAAGGGCCTGGAATGAACTTGGGCGAGCCACTCTGGCTAATTCGTCCTTGATCTCCTCATTTAAGCCCCTTCGGAAAAGAGTAAAACTTGCTTCTGAAGACCAATCCGCTTCCTTAGCCAATTGTTTGAATCGAGTTACATACGTAAGCATGTCCTGGGATCCTTGCTGAAAATCAAGTAGACGTTCCTGGGCGCTATAGACCTGTTCTGGGCGGTCAAACATGGTTTCCTTTGTGGCAGAATCACAGGACAAAACGAATTGTTTCAATGCAGCGTTTTCCGCCTTTAAATTCTGCACCTCGGTCGTTAATTCTTGCATGCC
This sequence comes from Ambystoma mexicanum, assembly GCF_040938575.1. Classification (NCBI taxonomy): domain Eukaryota; kingdom Metazoa; phylum Chordata; class Amphibia; order Caudata; family Ambystomatidae; genus Ambystoma; species Ambystoma mexicanum. The sequence goes on along the minus strand of NC_090940.1, from coordinate 368,813,106 downwards.
ACGCATGCGATCCTGAACGGCCGCTTCCATGTTAAATTCAACTTTGGTCGTTTGGCGTCTCAAAATGTCACGGATTTCCCCCTTTCTCACCTGAGATCGATCCTTGCAGGATTTCTTGGGAGGAGTCTTCTTGCGCACAGATCGGGTTTTGTACAAGCCCGTGCGAGCCTCTTCTAGCTCCAGTGTGCGTTCAGTGTTCCGGGATACTCGGAGGCTCCGGAAGGTCCAGGAAACGAGGAAGGTGTACACGAAGATGGCACACGAAATACGGGAAGCAAGGTAGAGAGAAGAGGGAGGAAGGGAGATGGGATTTAGATGGTCCGGGCACCAGGAACAGGAGAATAGTTCAGCGAACTATGGAGCACACGTCTAGCCACTACCAGAGATAGTGTTGAGATGCGCGGGGCCGTGGGGCGTGGTCTATTTGTAGAATGTGCTACGTCCGACGTGGAGGCTGGTTGAAGGCGTACCACGTTAGACGGCCATGTTGGGAGTACCAAGGAGTGCAAGCCCCGTTGTGATAGGGACCAAGAAGTCCAAAAGGGGCGTGTTCTGTGGATCATGACAGGGGGGAGCATGGATTGGGCCACACATTCCATGCTCTTAGCGATCTTATCAATTGCTGCCCCCTGTCGTTCAGAATTGGCAATCATGGCTTGCTTCCACTCAGTATACCCCGGTGGCGCACGGCCACCGTGTTGCTGGGCTTGACACCTGCGGGGCCCAAGGAGCCACGGTCCTTGTTGGGTTGGCACCGCCCGCGGCTGCAGGACTACATCCCTCCATTGACGTGATTCCCCAGGCACATCAGCAACTGGTGTGGAGTGTGACTGTGCGTCCCAATCCACCACAGGCAGAGGTCCCACCTCTGTCTGGCCCCTCAGTGCAGGTGTCGCAGACAGAGGATCATCCACATCAGAATCACTCACCGTCAACGAATGGACATGACGCGCATCCAACTCAACATGATCATCAGAGTGATCATCCGTGCTAGACTCATTGCCAGCCCTAGACACGATGTTCTGGAGCACAAGTGGGTTCTCGTGGTCTACCACCCCATGACCCCACTTGTGCCGGGTTGCTGGTGTAATAGCAACCCTGTGTCTGGACTGACATCACCATCCTCTGCCTCCATTGCGTCATCATCTGAAAAGTGGATAAAACAAACATGAGTACACATGTCAGAAGCACATAACCCACACACACATAGACATCACATCGACAGCCAACACATGAAGCAGGCATGTCACACACAAATGAGAATCCAGCATGCATCCAGTGGCATTGATATGCAAACACATCCCAAAAGCAGAAATGGATGTGTCTAAATAGCAAAGCCTACACAAGTACAAAATGTAGTATATCACCTCCATCACACACCACCTCTGTCAGGCACATGTCACAGGCAGAAATGACTGATAGCAACAAAGAGATGGCACATACCAGAAGCATGCCTGAACTGCCAAATGGCCACAGCTGCAAGTGAATCCAAACACACCATGCCACATGTAATCTGCATGTACACATGCATCGCTAAATCATCATCACCAACATAGCTTCATCCATCTGCATCTCGGCCTGTACAGGGTGTCATGGGCCATGTAGACATAGTGAATGTCCCGAGCAAAGTGAGGGCCTGCAACTAGGCATGAGGGACCATAACGGCCAGTACGGTCCGAGCTGCCGCCAATGAAGCCTCCAGAACACCCCTAAGGGCCTGATTGAGCACATTGTGCAATGAATGTGCTCTATTCCATCATTCCATGTGTAATTTCATCACGGCCAGGCCCTACCATATTAGCTAAGTGGGCCTGGGTGTACACATATTGCACAACAGTGGACCTTCAGGATTATGCCAGTGGAACATAACGGGCGCAATGCTGAAATGTCACCAGCATTAACATCAATCAACTACATATTAGTCAGTCAACAAAAAAGCTGTGGAAGACACATGTGTAAATCAACACTTTCACACACACATAAGTGAGTAGCTGCAATGTTGCACTACACAACGTTGAAGCTGCTTGCATATGTACATGTGTAAGAGTTCAGAAACACCCCTTTCCCTATACACCTGTATCGTGAACATGAACAGCATCCAATACAGCCAGCAAGCAGCTACAACGCTGCTTGCTTTGATGTAGGTGAAAGTGTACACATACACACGTGAAGGCAGCTCCACAGTCATTACTACCCGACTGGCAGGCTACATTCAATCTGCGCCCTATACCAGTTGGTATAGGCCGCAGATTGACCAATCAACTTTGCTAAACACCCAGGGTGTTCCAATACTGAGTACATGTGTCACATGATGCACCTGTGCCCGTGGCATTCATGACAGTGAAGGGATGAAAATCTGACCATACATGCCAGGTCACTTTGACATTGCAGCAGTGAGTAGGCATGAAGAACAGTGTAACACGGCTCAGAACTGGGTTGATGCAGTGCAGAACATGTGAATGTTACCCACTATCTACATGAACAAGTACATTATGATGTCAATCAATAAACATGAAGGCAGTGTAAGGGCAAGTTCAGGCATCACGTGCAATGTGCATGCAATGGTTACATGGCTACAGGCAATGCCCCCCCCCACTTAGTGAAAATGCAGGGAGGCATTGCATGGCAGCGAAAGGGTGACCAGAGAACTGTGTATTGGCAGACAATGTTGACTAGTGTCAATTGCATCATCTGAGTCAACTGACTACACAGCAGATGAGAATGGGACAGTAAGCAGGACACATGATGAACCCTCAATAGTACACCCATATGTGCAGAAGCCACTACATCAGTTGAACAGAGTCTGGGGGCCTGAAACAGGGGGAGGCCTGTGCCCCACACAGACTGTGACACCCTAAACATGTCCGTGATGCAGGACTGAGCCAGAGTGGGCATGGAATGGATGATCAAATGCCATTAAATGTATGTCATCCTGGACACGTAATACAATGATCATCCGGGCAAGCACACATAGGGACATGCATGGAATGCACATGGAGCATGAATGGGCACTCATGTCCCTGCGGAGCATTTGCCATCTGCACAGTCCGAGTGAGACACCCTGCATCAAGGACAAAGGATTTACCCCACTGCATGTGTCTGGCAGGTTGGCAGGGGGAAGTGTGCATGTACACAGGACCGTTGAACAGGCCATTGAGGTACTCCAACATGATATCCACCAGTGCCATTGTGAAATTCGGGTGCAGGGGGGTGGAGGGGCAAGGGAGCATGCCTATGCGGAGTACCCGCATGCAGGCAGAACACACATGCACGTCAGTCATGAGATGACATAGTCCCAGTGCTGAGTGGAAAGACACCCCAGGCTACATGCAGAAGGGCCAGTGAGCTGGACCATGGACCGTAGGGGCAGCCGGGTGACTAGCATGTGAGCAGGGTGCAGGTGTGGAATGAGGATAGTCTCCATCTGCTCTACATGTCCAGCATCCTGCACAGCAGGCACGCATCAGTGAAGCATTGCATGACTCGCACATGAGAACCATGTACACATAGCATGTAGTGGCTGTCAAGCACAGCACATCACACAAGCAAACCACACATGCTCTGGACAAACACGCGACAACACTCACTAGACGGGGCATCAAAGTCCAGCATCTCTCCCACTCCTTCATACAATTTTGCCGGTATGAACTCTGCAGCGACTGACTCGTGCAAAGTGAGATCTTCCTCCTCAGGTGGTGGCCCACTGCCAGTCACCATAGTCATGTTATAATTAGAGGCACGCTTTAGTTTAGCAGAGCGTCGGAGGTCATCCCAATGCTTTTTGCACTACTGAGCTATGAGCACCTCATGTCCGATTGCACTGACACCCTCCGCAACATGCTTCCAATAGATCAAACGCTGGGCAGCCGTACTGTGACAATTCGGGCACACTAGCATATCACGGTCGTGTCCCGACACGTAGTCCACAAGGAAGTCCAGTTCCTGCTTGCAGAAAGGCTTCTTCCTCGACGTGCCGGAGGCCGGAGCCGTGTCTGGGGTCCCAGCCTCTGCTGCAGATGCTCTTAGGCGTTGGTCCAGACCCTGGCTGGCAAATGCTGCTCTGATCAGTATGGGCAGTGGTGCTGGTGGATTGAACCGAGGGAGTGGCAGGTGGAACAAGGACGGAAGCCCTGACTTGCGTCAGTGGCTGCGGGGTGCCCTGGAATGGACCCTGCGCAGCAACATCCGCTGTGCCAGGGTCATTGACCGGGACTGTCCTGGATGGTAGACTCACAGCCAGGGTGGTGTCAGCTGCATCTGTTCATGCACTTGCCAACACCCAGCTGCTCGGGGCAGCAGATGACAATACTGCCTCAGGGACAAGTGCCTCGATCCGGGCAGCCCTACGTACACTTACGGTGTGACTCCTGACCTCCTGAAAATCAGCCTGGGACTCTTCAGGTGCCAACGCAGCATGCGCTGGCTGACCCTGAGCCTGGGTGGTGGTGGCCACAGCTGCACCTGCAGCTACCACTACCCTTGGGCCCGTGGCAGTCGATGAAACGGACTGCCGGGTCACATGGGCGCCAGTGCCAGATGCAAGAGCTGCATCTCCCGGAGCCGCAGGGGGTGGTGGCATGACTGCAATCACACGTGGCAAAACATTGTGCCGAAGTGGCAAACCCCTGCCTCTTCCCCCTCTGCAGCCACCCTGGACACCCTGGAGTCCCCCTACTCCCTGGTCACCCCGGCCACGTCCCTGACCATGCCCGCCACGTGGAGTACACCCAGCTGAGGCGCCCTCACCTTTCGTGGCCTCCCAACCATGGCACAGATGTAGTAGTGCTGGCACAGATGTAGTAGTGCCAATGGGAGGTGTACACAACAATTCTCCTGGTCAATTGGGGTGAAGGGGATGGGATACAAGATGTTAACAGCACCCCTGAGCACCTTCAAGGCTGCATGTGACCCGGTGATGAAGTGACGGGTCACGCAATGCTCAGGCACCCCAAAACTGCAGTAAAACAGTACATGCAACCCCCGGTAGCCCACATGTGTGGAATTAACCTCCAGCAGTACGCGGTGGCACGCAGGGACACGAAAAACACGTACGCGTGGGACACGCAGGCTACTATGACCTTGAAAACACTACGCAATACACAGGGGGGCCGCAGTCGGAAAAATAGCATGCGCAACTCACCTTCTGACTAGCGTAATGAAAAACACGCATAGCCAATACCCCCGCCAAAAGAAGAGACACGTCCTTGATCCGATGTGAAGTAGTGATGGCGCGCGAAACAACCAGAAGTAGCAACACACGCGTCAGTCTCCACGAAAGGCACATACAGTGAACTGCTGGCCCTACTCACCTTTAACCCGTGCCGAAGGAAACGCCCGCGCATGTCACACCACTTACGCGCTTAGGCCCTTTCCTCGAATTACATGCATTAACACGCAAACGTGGCATTTTTTCACGTGCTGAATCACTATGCACCCGTGAGGAGGGAAACGCCCGCACGCGTCCCGTCACATACGCGCTTACGCTAAGGGCCTTTCCTCGAATTACACGCTGACATGCTGTTTTTTCACGTGCCAAATCACTCCGTATCAAGCTGGCCACGCGACAACACATGGAAGACCATGCTCCTGCCCAGAAGGCCATTTTCCTGCCCCTCAGAGCCCCAAGCTGGCTCCCACCAGCCATCTGCTGCTGCCTGCCTGCCTGCTGGCCATGTGCCCTGCATTTTGGTGCCTGCATGTCAGCCATCTGCATGTGTCCAGTTGCTGTGACCACCCCTGCTGGAACAGAAGACTCCCGACTGAAGTTCCATCGCTCCACAGCCCAGCACCAGGATGCAGTTGCCCACCCACACCTGCCTCTGGGGTTGCCATGTCGGGGGAAACACCCTCAGAGACCACTGGCAACCCCCAGCAAGAGAGACAGAGACTGCCAGCTTCTCAGCAGGAGAGGTTGGCATCCTGGTGGAGCAAGTCCTGGTGCATTATGATGCCCTCTTCGGAAGACCACGCGCCGACAAGGATGGATGGAGAAGGATCTGGATGGACATCCTGGTTGCAATCAACGCAGAGGGGGTGGCAACCCGGGACCTACCACACGTCCACAAGCGCTGGGAGGACTTCAGGTCCAGGACCCTCAGGAAGGCCCGGCGTCTCTTGGAGGCAGCGGATGCAGAGGGGTGCTGGGTCCGCCTTACCGACAACCAGATGAGGTTCCTGGAACGTATTTGCCCAGTGCTTCACCTCCAGGTCCTTGAGAGGCAGACCCGTCCGGAGTCGAGCGGTAAGTGTCCATGCGTACTGATTGGATGCAGTGCATGTTGAGGTGTGCCAGGAGTGTGCAGCTTGGACATATGTCTGAAAAGGCCCGTGTATGAATGTGTATGTGTAGGGACATGAGCCTGCAGCATGTGAGTCCAGTCATGTGTGATGCACATCAATGGTGTATGTGTTCCAATGCATGATGCACAAATGCATGTGGAGACGCACACATGTCAGCATGACACATGGATGCTGGTTCCACCTTCATGTATGTGCACGGTGTACATGTGCGTGTGTGTGTATTTGACATGTGTGCTACTGTGATTCACCATGGATGCATGTGACACCGACATGTAGGAGGCTGATTGGTGACATAGTTGATGATGATTTAACTGTGACAGGTGGTGGAGATGTACAGATGCATGTATGTCTGGTGGCATGTGTGCATGTGTTTGGCACTCCCCGTGTTGCATGTGACGTCAGGCTAACCTTTGGATGTTCATGATGTTGTATGTGTATGGCTGCTGCTGCATGCTGCAACATTCCTGTTAATTTGCGCATGTGTGTGGGTTCAAATGATATATGTGTTGGGGAGTGTGATGCCATCTGTGAAGTTTGACACTGCCACTCATGTGCAACTGTCATGTGTGTATCAGACCATTGTACAGTTCCCTGATGCCTGTTTTCTGTCTCTCCCTGTCTGCAGCGTCAACTGATGAAGAGGGCGGAGACGGTACTGTGGAGCACAGCGGCAGGGATCCCACCGCCAGCCGGAGATGCAAGGCCCAGCTCCCCTCCCAGGTTGTCATCTCTTTGGGGAGTTTGGAGTCTGGAGCCACGTCCGCTGCCGCAGCTGCCGAGGGAAGGTCCGGAGGTTGGAGGTGGACTCCTCGACAGCAGAAGGGGTAGCTGAGCCCTCACAGGGGCCTATGGAGGTAGATGGCATGGAGTCATCCATGTTGGTGAGGGGTTCGTTTGAGGAGGAGGCCGTGGAAGGCCCACACATGGGTCCTGGAGGGGGGATTCCACTGGTGCTAGTGGTGCAGTCCAGGGGCAGGGACAGGAGGCAGCACAGGCTGCCGCAGAGATGCCTGTGTGTAATCCTGTCCCCAATCCTGTGACTGCATCATCCGGCACCAGCAGGGATGCCTTCATCCAGACCCGTTTTTTAGGGAGGGGATGCGAACACAACAACTGGCCTTCCTCTCCCTGCGGACGTGGCAATCCGGGACCATGTTGAGCCTGTCCTAGCTGGGGTAGCGTTGCATCAACGTGGTATTCGGGATGACGTGCAGGGTTCTCGTGAGGACAATGCACGTCATTTCGAATACCTCATTGACCACATCGACCTACTAGGATGGGTCAGCAAGGCTGGATTCCTCCCTGTGCTGGATCTTCTAGCGACCCCCTCCTCAACTCAACCCCCTATGCACGTCAGTCGTCCTCCATGCCATCTACCTGCCCAAGTATCACCTGGGCACCCTGTGGAGCTGCTCCTGAGCCAGCGGCCAGGCTGGTGGAGGACACATCCCTGCCACAGTCGGGAGTCGGAGGTCCAGCAGGGGTAGCCACCCCAACAACTGGACCCCAGCAGGAGGAGGACATGCAGGCATCGACAGGCATGGCACATGCACGGCAGCAGCAGGCTCAAGGTGGGTGCGATGATGGCTCGGGGCCATCAACATCACAGGGGCAGGCATCGGCCGGAGGACCCTGGATTGGGAGTGTCGTCCGTGTCGCAGCGGTTGGGCCAGCAAATAGATGTGGAGCGGCGGCGAGCAGAAGAGGCATGGCTTACTATGGTCAGGGCGGAGAACTCCATGCACAAGGCATTGAGGCGGGCTGAGTGCCTCGAGGCAACTTGCAAAGAGTTGGAGGAGGCCATGGCTGCATCCCTGCAAGACCTCGAGGCCAGGGGAGAGGTTGGCCTCCGGGACGTTGAAGAGGAGTTCGATGATGCCCTGGCCTGGAACATCAAAGAGTGAGCCGTAGGACTTGCCTGGCGCCTTTGTACATAGTTCTTTAGGGTTAAGTTTCCTTTGTTTGATATTTTGTTTTGGAGTGCATGGATATTGCTCCACTTTATGTATATAGTTTTGTATTGATAGGTTTTTTGGTAGGTTTCCTTTTCTTTTGGGATCATGGACCCTTTGGACTTGCATTGTAAATAGTTCAAGACTTGTGCATACTTTCTTTCTTTGGACATTCCACGGAGCAATGTTTTTTTGTTTTTTTAATGTACTTTATATGGACAATGGCAATGGACCATTTTTCTAGTTTCCTGTTGGGGATTTTTGTTTTACATCTGAATTTTTTCCTTTCAATACTTCTTAATTTGCACATTTGATTTTTCATTTTGTTATTTCATTACGTTTTTCAATACATTTCATATTCCTTCATTATTGGTGTGGTGTACTCTCATTGGTTTTGTGCATGTCTCTATGAGCATTGCCTCAGTCATGTGTTGCCACTGTGTGCCTCTGTTGTATACTCATGCATGGCCATGCTGGTTCTTTTGAGACTCTCATGGCATGGCTAATTTGGGAGTGGGTGCAGTGGATGATTGCGTGCTTGTACTGGGGGCCGGGGGGAATTTGGGTTGGCATTAGGGCCATGGGTGCCCGTCATTAGGGTGGTTGGGGTACATGAGTCGGGGCCTGCTGGCAGGTGCCCGTCACTGGTGGGTGAGGGACATGAGTCGGGGCCTGCTGGCAGGTGCCCGTCACTGGTGGGTGGGTGGGGGACATGAGTCGGGGCCTGCTGGCAGGTGCCTGTCACTGGTGGGTGGGTGGCTTCGGGGGGACATGAGTAGGGGCCTGCTGGCAGGTGCCCGTCATGGGGGACATGAGTCGGAGACTGCTGGCAGGTGCTCGTCACTGGTGGGTGTGTGGGGGACATGTGTTGGGGCTCACAAGTGCATGGTGCCATGTGGGCTGCCTGCAGGGCATGGCAGGGGTGTAGGGTAGTCCCCTGTGGTGTGGGCTACCTGCGGGGCATGCCCAGGGTGGATGGGCTGCCTGCAGGGCATGGTCAGGGGTGTAGGGTAGTCACCTGTGGTGTGGGCTGCCTACGGGGCATGCCCAGGGTGGATGGGCTGCCTGCAGGGCATGGTCAGGGGTGGAGGGTAGTCCCCTGTGGTGTGGGCTGCCTGCGGGGCATGCCCAGGGTGGATCGGCTGCCTGCAGGGCATGGTCAGGGGTGTAGCGTAGTCCCCTGTGGTATGGGCTGCCTGCAGGGCATGGGGAGGGGAGAAAGGGCACATCCGAGAGAGCCCACACTGCCAAATCGCATGGAAAACTCCCCACGCGCCCCCGGAATACACATACCCCGCTCGCGTTAGGCCTATCGCATGTGAAACTCCCCGCACACCCCCGGAATATGCGTAGGCAGCCCACCCACCCTCCCCATGCCCCACAGGTGGCCCATCCACCATCTCCATGCCCCACAGGCAGCCCACACCACAGGGGGGACTTTTTCCACGGATTTTACCTGATGCGAGCGGGGTATTCCGGGGGTGTGCGTGGAGTTTCACACACGATAGGCCTGGCACGAGCAGGGTACGTGTATTCCGGGGGTGCGCGTGGAGTTTCACATGCGATTTCGCTAGCTCGAACGGGGTACGTGGATTCTGGGGGTGCGCGAGGAGTTTCACATGCGTTTTCGCTGGCGCGAGAGGGGTGCGTGTATTCCGGGGGTGCGCGTGGGGTGCACAGGGAGTTTTACACGCAATTTCGCTGGCGCGAGCGGGGTACGTGTATTCCGGGGGTGCGCGGGGAGTTTTCCATGTGTTTTCGCTGGTGCGAGCGGGGTACGTGTATTCCGGGGGTGCGTGTGGAGTTTTCCACGCGTTTTCACTGGCGCAAGCAGGGTATGTGTATTCCAGGGGTGCGCGTGGAGTTTCACATGCGTTTTCGCTGGCGCAAGCGGGGTACGTGTATTCCGGGGGTGCGCAGGGAGTTTTACATGCAATTACCCTGGCGCGAGCGGGTTACGTGTATTCCGGGGGTGGCAATGGATTTTTCCACACGTTTTCGCTGGCAGGAGTGGGGTACGTGTATTCCGAGGGGTGCACAGGGAGTTTTCCACGCGTATTCGCTGGCGCGAGCGGGGTACACGTATTCGGAAGGGTGCGCAGGGAGTGTTCCATGCATTTTCGTGGTTGGGGGGCTGTATGCTGGTCCCCTGGCCTTTGCGCCATGTACTGGATTTGTGCAATGTTTTTGGCGCACGGGGCGGGGTTGGGGGTGTAACTGGTGCTGCTGCAGGGTCGCTGCGCCGTTTTGCGCCACGGCTGGTTATGGATGTTAAAATCCATCAATACGCTGTGCGTCAAAATGGGTTTTAGCGCACGTGGCTGGCGCAGACTGTGCAGCAGCCACGTGCACCACTTGTGCGCCAAATTCTATGAATTACCCCCATTATGTCAGAACGGTGCACCATTTTGAAAACATAACAATGGCCCTCATTCTGAGTTTTCTGGAAAAATTGTGCTAATTCCACCAGGCGGTAAGGATGTACGTGATTATTTTGATTACAAATTCAAAATTTTCATAAAGGAAATAATCAAAAACATCACTACTGCCCATCATCCCCTCTCTCTCCACCTCCCTAAACCTAATACATCCATAATCACCTCCGGCGCCCAACTTACCTTTACTCTTTCAGTGCAACGCTCACACAGCAACGTGAGTTGCGCCACCCCCATTGAGAGGCAGAACTTCCGCTGCAGGGTCCTTTTCACGGTCTGCCATGCTAAAGTGGGTAGGCATGGCGGTTGGCTTTGACGCCCGCTTTCGCTGCTTTATAGGTGGCAATTACCGTGGTGCCTACAGCAGCTCCACGAATGCAGGCGATCTGGCTCGGGTCGGGTTACCCGTTTGTTACCATGGTTAACCCGACGCGAGCTGTCACCATAATGATGCACTGATTCCGGCACTCCATAAAGGGAAACCCCTTCCGGAGAACCGGCACTTCTGATGAAAATTGCTATGCAACTTGTTCCCGGCTCGATACCTTTGTAGCTCCTTTTTTAACCTTGTTAGCTGCAGCAAGCGGATTCCTATTCGTGAAGTTCCATCTACTTCTTGCTATGACCGCTCCTTGGTCATAGGGTTCAATCATCAAGGACACTCAGGATACTCAGGCCAGGTACTCTTAGTGGTTACTTTATTAGCTTCTTAGTTACAGGATCAGATGTCATCAAGTCATTAAGAGATCAAGAGGAATAAGGGACAAGAGCCCACTGGCTCCCACCACCCAGGCTCACATACTGTAACTGTCTGGGTTAGAACCAATTCAACTCCAAACATTCTAACCTCACACTCCACACTCACAGCCTACATTCTGATGATGACATCAATCCTGGCACAGCACACATGCAAGCATAAGAGCCAACCCTAACACCTCCTTTCCTACAATAAACAAACACACCTCAAACTCACCTAGAGGAAGCAACCCAGAGACCTCCTCCTCTTGCATAAAGACAAACCCACTACCACACACTTTCAAACAACAAAACACTCCTCACTCTCAACCATGTTCCACTAACATCCGGGAAATTGTACCAACAGGCATAACTAACATCCTACGACAGGCCCAGCCGCCACAACTAACACTCCTAACCAATCAAAACACCACAATTCACCTTCCGTTCCCCCCGTACCACAAAGGAACCTCGAACTGCCACTTCCGAGCACTAACCGCCCACCTCGGGCAAACACACCAAAACACTACCAAAACCTACCAAACACTACAATTCACCTTGCGTTCCCCACTGCCACAAAGGAACCTCGAACTGCCACTTCCGAGCACTAACTCCCAAAGACTGGAAAAAAACAGGTACTATTGTAACAACACAAGACACTTACTAACAACCCAACAATCTTCCCGGCTCAACAAATAACTACACTCACACCTCATACTGCTATTAAATCCAATCAGAAATTCAAGCAAACACAGCCACACCAAGTCACCACTCACTCACCCAATCACACCAATAAATTAAGGCAACTAGCTGTCACTAAAACAACCACCACCAGCACTAGCTACACATGTTGGCCAGACACATGAGCCCTTCTAAACAATACAAACCATCCACAGTGAACGCAACTATGCAGATGAAAGTGTTGCCAGGCTTCTAGAATTGATCAAGAGACATTCAAGAACAATTCCAAAATCACCTAAAGGTTCAAGAAAAAGAAACAGGTTTCAAAAAGAACTGCATCCTCAGGACCTCCTAAGAGGTCTTTGGACCGTCACAACCACACAAAGTCAAAAACATAAAAGCTTCAACAGCCTAAGGCACTAGTCTCCTACTATGTACCTCCAGACTCCTCAGAGTCACAAATCAACACAACATTAAAGCTTCAAAAAGCTTCAAGTGCTAGTCCCCTGCTAGACACCTCTGGACTACTCAGAGTCACACATCACCACTACATCAAAGCTACTCCCAGCTTCAGGTGCTAGTCCCCGGCTAGACACCTCTGGACTCCCACAGAGTCACAAATCTCAACACGTATCAAAGCTCCAACAAGCTACATACCAGTCTACTACTAGTAAAACACCACTGACCCTGCAGGGCCACAAAATACCAACACCTCCAACTCCGCAGAGTTCTTTGACCATCCTTGGCCATGTACATCAATTAAAACACCTTCCTCAACGCTGGACATACATCAACACTCACAAACCTCAACACACATTCAACGACACATAACATGTGGTAAACTCATACAAAGAATTTAATACTGCTAGACAGCGCTGCAGTCACCCTCGCAGGAATCTGGGTTACACATCAACAAACACACAAGCACACATCACACCTACAATGCCTCAAACTCTAATTGCTGAAATGCCTCAAAATGCCATGATTACACAATAACATTGAAAACCTTCCCCTGATCATGCACACACAAGCACATCCAGCACATCCCACTCCAACCACTCACATTAAACACATTCTGAATTATCATTCTGACTGCCAAATTAATTTTTTGATCTAAAGTCCATGTTGTCATCAAAGGCAACATTAAAACTTAGAATGCCTCAAAAGTGTTACATCTAAACATAATGATCTAAACATAATGTGCATCCTAAAATACCAATACCTTACCTTACACATGCACTTCACCACCCCAGGGCTGCACTCCAGCGCCAGCAACAGCCCTACAATCACTCATACATATGCTTAACATCTGTATACACTTGCCGTAGTCAGTATTAATTTTATCATTAACACCTTAAAACGGATTAAAAAAAAATCTTCCAATCGGTGTCTCCCATGGGGACCTCTGCACAGGCATCAGTCGGCTTCCAAGAACAGCATTGAGTCCCAAAACATCAAAAAATAGATCTCCCCATGCCGCACTTACTTTGTAGTCTCCAGGCAGGCTTGCCAACGACCGGCTGCCTCACACGATCGCCATGCCCATTCTATGAGCAAAGCAACTGCCTTACCAGCAAAAGTCTCCCTTAGGCTGCGCCTCCCCATCAGCCCGGCAACCACAACTTGACCAACACTCCCTCAGCATCAGACACGATTGCCTCCATTGCTCTGTCCAGACACTCAGAACACACAGTCCGCGATTGCCTGCGTTGCTCCGTCTGAACACTCAGAACACACAGTTCTTTGCTTCCTGAAACTTGGGCCTCTACGTACGCACGCTGGCATGAATCTCCGATGATGTTGCAACATAGTCTGCTCCAACACTGATCATTCAACCCACACAGCAACTCGGGCCTGACTTCCTGATGACATTGCATTTGCTGGTTCCTTTACTCAAAAGTCCTTCCTTGTTACGCCGGACTCCTGAAGCTGCGTAATACAAACGCAAGCACAGCAAACTGAAACACGGTGAAGATTCCAAATGATCACCAACACCCCGTGTTGTTCCAATGACGTCATCAGTCACTAAACAACAGCAGAACCCAACTAAGCTCCTCTCTCCCAATGGTCATCAGCTGGTACTGACTGCTGATTCTTTCTTTTTATGCACTTCCAAACACTGACAACACCGATCCTCATTAGCGCCCAGGATCACTCTTCACAACCAGCTCTGGTACTGGCAGAACTCTTCACCCCTATGTTCCAGGGGATCCTGCCTGGATACTCATGTCCCCTCATGTCTCAAGGGACGGCTGCTTCACAGCTCTGGATGGCTGACTCAAACAGCCCTGGGTGGCTACCTCACTTGATCCTGCTTGGACATAGGCACATTATACAACTCCCTCACTCTTCTCTGGAGGACTGCCATAATTAGCCCTGGATGGTGGTCACTACTCAGTCCATGGGGGGCAGTGGGCTCTCTCTCCTTGCATTCACTTGTCCTTCTCTCTCACATGACATCACACAGGTACCTGTTTCTCTTAGCTTCCAGCTCCACTCCAAAGTCCTTCTTCACCATACCTTAGACCATCCTTGTCGCCAATTGTTATGACCGCTCCTTGGTCATAGGGTTCACTCATCAAGGACACTCAGGATAGTCAGGCTAGGTAGTCTTAGTGGCTACTTTATTAGCTTCTTAGTTACAGGATCAGATGTCATCAAGTCATTAAGAGATCAAGAGACATAAGGGACAAGAGCCAACTGGCTCCCACCACCCAGGCTCACATATTGTAACTACCTGGGTTAGAACCAATTCAACTCCAAACATTCTAACCTCACAATCCACACTCACAGCCTACATTCTGATGATGACATCAATCCTGGCACAGCACACATGCAAGCATAAGAGCCAACCCTAACACTTCCTCATTTGATTCCTGCCTCGGCGCTTGTAATCGAAACCGGACTGTTTCATTCTTGTTCCATCTTTGCAAATCTGTCTGGCTTGATTCTGCGGACGCCTTCCCCTGCTTGACCTTGGAATGCTTACTGGATATTCTTGGAATTCCCTTGGCTTGGTTACTGATCGAGTAACTCTCTTTGTTCAACTACTACCCAGCAAACTCTTTTGGTTTGCTTGCTGATGCCCTCCTCCTTGAACCGACCTCTGATTGTTACTGGATTGTTTTCTAGATTTCCTCAGCATTGACGTTTGCCCTCCTGATTTGTTTACCTCTTTCTTGGACTTGCGGCAATTTCATTCCACGGAAAAGGAGCACTTGGGACAAGACACTTCGCTGCATTCCAGTGCCAGCCTTACAGTCATTAGAGCGTGCTTGTGCCACCCGGGTAGGTCCCACTAACCTTCCTTTTTTGTTATGTTATCCTCCAAGTTCTGGAATTGTTATTTGGGATTCCGGTCTCAGCACATTAGGAAGGTTTCACATAGAGCACTACCTCTCATCAATAGGATACAGGCTGAACCTTTATACTTATCAGGTTTGTCCCATTACCACTTTTCCTATGTAAAGATACTAAATCTTTCTTATCCTTCTTTACAGCCTGGCGCATACCAAGGCAGTATGAATCGCTCTTTTGCCCTAACCACATTTTTGTCTGCAGTTTAACAGGTGTTTAGGGAAAAGGTTTGCCCTGGTTCAGGAGACCCTGGTCTACAGGGTTTGCGGTAAGGGTCTACCGTGGCTCTAGATTCTGAAGTCTTGTGAGAATCTGATTCAGTAAATTGTGATCGCAACAGTCATTTTCTTTTTTCTTGTTTTTTAAACTCTTTGTCCCGCTTTCCTATTAAGGGAAGCAGGGCACTCTGAAGTACCATACTGTCGAACAAGGAGAGTGGGGGACACCCCCGCAACCCCTACTCTCCTTGATCGACAATATGGTTATACAGTTATTTTTCCTCCAATGCCGAATTCGGCATTTTTGGCCATTGTATTAAAAAAAACAACAAAAAAAAAACGTTTCCTTTTTCTACAGATTCCATGGTGGATGTACTATTACTGCCAATGATCACGGCGGAATTACCACCACATTACAAGTGGACAGGTGCCTGTACCAAACATCAGCGGTAACATAATTTGCGTAATCGCGCCCATTCCGTTACTGCCAAAGATTCCTGCCGCTGAAAATAGCATCATGTTTGACACTGGAAGCTGCATGGCGGCCATCTTTAAAAACTCAATCCATTCAAAATCAGCCATTTCCTACAGCCATCCGAGGGTGAAACACTGTGCAGCATGTCTGATGAAAAGCGAAATAGCAGAGCCCCAGAAATGCACCTCAGGAAGCCCAAGGTTACAGAGGCAGAGTTTACGTTACTAGCACAGGAAGTCATGGCTCACTCTGAGGAGCTGCATGGTGGCCAAAGTAAGGAGTGCACACACCAGATGAAGGCTGCCATCTGCAGTGCAGTGCAGGACAAGGTGATGACAGTGGGTGCAATACCCATAGACATTGATGACACCAAGAAAAGGTGGAATGACCTGAAGGCTAGTGTACAGTCACTGCTGGCTCAACACCACCCGGAGACAGCAGCCACAGGTGGAGGCACTGTGCAGCCCCCAAAGCTCACCCCTTTGGAGGAGACAACACCATTCTCCAAATGGAAGGCCTGGAGGGTGTGGGTGCAGCTGAGGTCGGTGCCTGAACACCAGCAGACCACAGTGAATAAAAGTACAAGCCACTGATCAAAATGTAACCCAACCACTATGTGAACAAACATACTGTAGCCACCATAGCACATCCACAATGTGTGGCAACAATCATGTGCCCTCGGTAATCACTGCTGTACATATGCCATTGGCATACACATTCTTGTCATGCTGTTGCCAAATGCCAGCATACTACCCAAATCAGCAATTGCACAGGTCCACCTGTAAATGACATGCACACGCTAAGCCATGTGTCATATCGTAGCATCAGTGCAAAGGTGCATGTAGGGCAGGATGCTATGCATAACAACAAACATTACCAAATGAGTGACATGCTACATCTGACAATGAGGCAAAATGCATCAAATAGGAATCACAGTAACTTACAAGTTAATTGACAGCATCTCACATCTCTCCCACGAAGGCACTCAAGGCATCCAATCAGGAGAAGAGGGGCCAATCACATCTGCAGGCCATACTTCAAAGGACAGAGGGTGGGGATCTGCTCATCAGAGGACACAATCAAAGTCTTCTACAGCCATACCCTTGCCGTCAACCACCACAGTACCATCCACCAAGCCCATGACATGGACCACCATCACTCCCCGCCCCAGACACCAGTGGCACACTTGGAAATACATCTACAACAGCCACAACCAGCAAGTGGCCACCACTACTGCCCTCACTGCAACCACCCCTTAGCACAGCCTACACCGGCATAGCGAACACATCACAGGTGCTTGTGTCACTGAGAGCAGGGAACTCAACCAGTCCGACTCCTCTCCCTTTCCCCTCCTATTGTCTTTCCCCAACACACCCTCTCCCAAATCAGGTAGTAGGTCACTGCCGTGGCACCCTAAGGAGGAGTCAAACAGTGGCACTGATGGGGATGGCACACCTGTGCATGTAGCAGGGCCAACGGAGAAGGACCAGATCCCCATCACATCCTCCACTGTACCTCAGGTCACTCTGAACTTTATTTGGGAGAGCTTGAATACCTTCGAGCAGGAGCACATTGCAGGGTAGCAACTGGGCCATTCACCGACCATGAGGGATACCATCCAGGGTGCATCAAGGTGGATGGCTTGCTCATTGAAGGGGCAGAGCAGGTGTATTGGTGAAGGCAGAGCTGCTCTCACCATGGTTGGGCAGAGGGTTTGTGAGCTGGCTGAATTCATGCCAGCAAGTAACTAGACTGTGCTGAGGGCCATCGCCCTCACACCGAAGCTCATGTGGGGGATAGTTGCAGCTCCATTTTAGCTGTGCCTACAGAGAGCCCATCCCAAGCACTTTGGTACGGATATCACAGAGATTGGTGTCACACTCCCCACTGCCTGATGTGGGACTTAGCAAGCGCAATCACAAGTGGCAATGGACATGGCATTCTGTTTGGGGCTGATGGTGGTGGGAGGGCATTGGTGTTGGGGATGAGTGGGGTGCGAGGGCATTGGTGTTGGGGATGGGGTGCACATATGTTAAATAAATTACTTTGTACTGCAGACAGTGAATCCAGTGATCATTTCAACACAGAAACATGCGACTACAGTGGCAGTTAAATGTACAGTGGTATATATTAATATGAGCTTTCAGAAAAAGTTGTCCATGATTTCTCTCCAGACAATGTTCCCCTCTCTTATTTCCTCACGTCGATTGTGAGGTGCTCTGTCATCACCTGCATCATCTGAATCAGGGCATGCAATGTCCTCATCTGGAGGCATGGGTATGTTCTGCTGTAGGCGCATGTTGGTTTGCATAGCACAAGTGACGATAATCCTAAACACCTTTGCAGAGGTGTACATTAGTGCCCCACCTGACTGGTGGTGGCACCTCAACCTTCCCTTTAGAAGTCCAAACATGTGTTCTGTGCATGTCATTGTCCTCTTGTGTTCCTCATTGAAGGCTGTCTCCTGCGGTGTAACAGGGTTCCTTGAGTCACCTACAACAGGTAGGAAGGGGAGTGTTCTACATTACTGTTTTGCAACTGAATGCTAATTTCACTCACTATTGTGCTGGTGTCCTTTGTGTGCTCATGTGTGCGTGTAGGGCTGATACCCTGTACTGCATGGGGGTGAAGGGATTGTAGTGGCTGTGAGTGGGCACAGGATGGAGAATGCAGTATGTTGTCAGGTGTCTCTGTGTACATCATTAGTAGGATTATGGGCCATGGGCTAGTTAGTGCCATATGGTATTTGGATTATGGGACTTGTAGTGTCCTCACATATGCATGTTTGCATGTGTGCAGCTGTTCTACATCATCATCAAATATCATACTTGCCGATAAGCCAGGTATGCTGTTCTCAGTGTGTGTCCATGCATGCAGGGACAGTGCTGTTCTTCAGGACTATGGCATCATGTGTCAAAACCTGGGAATTGTGTGCAGCAGTGGCTGATGGTCAGATTCGCATCACAGGTCATTTTGATGTTCATCGAATGGTCCTGTTTACGATTATGGTATGCAGCACCACTGACTGGGAGAGGGGGGGCACCAATACCACGTGTGTGCAGTCGAGTGCTGCAATGACATTAGGGAAATGAGAGATGGCATGGAATCAGAACTTTGCTGCATGGACCTGGGCCTGGGTGGCGGGTGGTGAGATATGTTGATGGCTCATGAGTGCATAGAACACTTGCTCCAGCACTTTTGCGAATGATGACTGGGACATGCTGTTCAGTCACCCAAAAGTCTGCTGGAATGCACAGAAGTGGAGAACGGACACCAACTTCAGCAGTGGTGGGATGGCAGTTCTGATGTGTATGGGGCTCTGAGGATGCCTGTATCAGGGTCAGCAGGTCTGCTATGGTGTTCCAGTCAAAGTGATACAGTGACATCAATTGTCCATCAGTCAGTGCCCAGTGGGACAGACGGACACTTGGTATGGCCAGCATACCCAAACACATCTATGTCTTTGCACTGCCTCTATCCTTACAAACAGGGAGCTTGCATACTTCTGGAACTCATTGAACAGCCGCAGGTTGTGGATGCCATAGTTCACTTGTGGTTGCATGTGGCTTGGCAGTATGTTTGGGGAGTATGTGTACCCTAAATACACTTTTTCATTGTTTTTTATTTATCATTTCATTCTTTATTTTTTATTAAGTATAATCACTGTCACTTGGGGTTTCTGGTGGAAATTCCGCTGTGAAATTACCACCGGGGCTAATTCATAAATTTTTTGGTGGAATTTCTACTGGCTACAGGTCCGTCTGGGCTAATTCCGCCAGCAGAATTAGCAGTGATTTTCTGATAGCTGTAATTCGGTGGAGTGGTAAAGGTGGCAGTAACAGATTCACTGCCTTTTTTAGAGAAAAGAAGAGAGCCCACATCCCAGCCCGTGTCTCCGCGACATCTAACAACTCGGTCAAACTCTTTAAAATCTGCAAGGATCTGGCCAATCCTGCTGCAGTCTCTACCTGTCCTGTCCCCTCCAAGGCCTTCTGCGCGGCCCTGGCTTCTTATTTTCATCTCTAAAACTCAGGACATCCTGCCCTCTCTCTCTTCCCCCCACCCTCCTCCCTCTACTCCCTGTTCTTCCTCTTCCCCTTCTTCTGCCACCTCTCCTCCCTCCTTCTCTGCCTTTCCCCTGTTCTCCTCAGGTGAGGTTTCTAGATAAATTCGAGCTATGAAAGTCTTGTCAAAACAGGTTCACCCGTATTCCTCCAAACCGTCAAGGATCATATTGACACCCTGGCTCCTGCTCTGGCTGATTTCTACAACCACTCCTTCGCCACTGGAGTCTTCCCCTGCCCCCTGAATCACTCCCTTGTGCACCCTCTTCTTAAGAAACCCTCTGCCGACCTCTCCTGCCCGGCTAACTATCGGCCAATCTCCATCACTCCTTTCCTAGGCAAACTCCTGGAAAAGCTGGCCATCTCCCAGCTTAATCTTCACTCTGAATCTGTTGTTTGTCTCCATAACCATCAGCCATCTTCTGTTCATGTTGTCTCCATGACCATGACCATCAGCCATCTTCTGGCTTCAGAGCTGCCAGAAGCACGGAAACTGCTCTCCTAAACATCCGTGAAGACCTGCTCTCCAACCTTGATTCCAACACCCCCTGTGTCCTCCTCTTAGTTGATCTCTCTTCTGCCTTTGACACAGTCAACCATGCCATCCTGCTCAACCGTCTCTGTGATAACCTGGGCATCACCGGTCAGGCCCTGGCTTGGCTGAACTCCTGTTATGAATTATAATGGATGATGGACAAACGAGCTAAAACAGTTAGCCACAGATCAGATGACTTCAGTAATGGCAACAGCGAGAGACCACTAATGTGCGTTGAATACAATGTACATGGATGCACATAAGGCAAGAGCTAGTGGCAAGAGACAGATGTAGACACTTGCAGTAGAAAAATATATTGCCTTGAATGAATAACACAAGTGAGTTTAGCAAAACACCTGAATAGCCTGTTGCTTGATCTTCCTCTATCCAGCAGAATAAACCTTAACCACAGAAGAGCAGCTTCCTGTCTAATAGCGAGTTCAAGAGATGCCTTCTTCTTTTTTTTACACCAACTACATCTGATAAAACAGGAAGCACCAGCCTGTCCCAGTAAAACGTCTGCTCTAATCTGTACTCTGTAAATGATGTATATTGCTGTATGCTCTGAATACTTTGCACAAATACTTGTCCTGCATCTAAAGTTTGTATATATGTATGCTCGTTATGTAACCATGTCTAAGTTGCGCCCTGATGCCTCCGGGCCTGATGGTGCGCGTTACAAATAAAACAAATACAAAATACACCCGATGCATGCACGCAGTTAAGTGTGTGAAAGCAAATGTCGCTCTTTTTCTCCTCAAAAGCTCAGTTACTATAATGAAGGTTGAAGTGGTCTAGGAGCAAATGACACACTTTAATCTTCCCCCGAGCAGAAGCCCATCCACTCTAAGGTAAACAACCAAGGGTCAAAGGCAGCTCCTTTTTCTTCTGTTTGCAAATAGGTATATCATGTGTTCAAAGCGAAGCAAAACACAGTGTTAAACTCTAAAGATTAACTTTACAGATGGCGGAAATGACGCACACATTATAGACAGACCAAGTCCCGTCTTAGAAAAAAAAGCACTGGCTGACTGGGTGGGGACACACAGCGCAGCAGCAAAACGTGAACCTGGGAAAGCACATCCATCTAAGGTCCCCGAGCAGAGAAGCAAGCAGGCCCGATTGATAGGAAGCCGTGGTCGATTCGTATGCATCCCAGCAAGTCCTAAAGCATGAGTTCAAATGTGGAAGTCAAACTGTATGCATTTTGTGAGGCTGCAGGCGTTGGTATGTTACACCACTCCCCGATCATACCATAGCTTAGTGTAGACCACCATAACATAAACTCCATGTTGCTCAAGCTGGTATCTTAAAATGATTAATTGTACTTGTTCTTTGTTAAATGTAAATCATGCTCTTAGCTTATGCAATAACACTCTTCATATGTATGGCAATATGCTATGTTATTGCTGCTTTCATAGCAGGTGCAATGAGAATTAGAGCTGGTAGGAATTAGATATGATATTAAATATATTAACTTACAACCTTCAAGTGTCAGTCTGATATGTCTGAGTAATGCTTCAGAATGATGTCTCTCTGAGTACAAACGAACTTCACAACATTTCCTGGCTATATTTTTGTTAATTATGTCAAGGGGAGCAAATACTCAGGAATACTGCCCCATGTGCTAAACCAAACTCCTGAGGCATTCCTTATCATAAGATATGACTTTTGATTCCATGCCCACTTCACACAGCCCTACCCGGGGTGGAGGGGGGAGAGCAGAAATCACGCCCTACAGGGGTAATGAAGTCAGGTGGCACTCGTGCAGATGCAACGTCTTAGAGAGGACCAGAGCATTGCCAATAATTAAATAACTTCATGTCCCAGTCACAGTAGAAGGACAGGGCACATTTTTTTTCTAAAAAGCTTTTTTAAACAAGAGGTTAGAGTGAGTACAGGAGATGGCTCACAATGAAATCAATATTCCCATCCATTGCAGAATGGCACTATATGAATGGCTCAGGGTAGCTCACTGCCATACAGTGAATACCAATTTCACAGAAGCAGTAGTGCAACTTGGTGAATTGCCAGCAGAATCCCTCTTTACTTACATAAAGACCCAGCTAACAGGACAAATAATGTATATGCAACTGTCCTAGTGAGGGGAGGTCTAGGGGCCATTCAGTATCGCCCATACCAGTATCCTGAATTGGCTTTAACACATACAAATCATGTCAGCTGGTTTGGTGGTAATCTAGTGTACCCACAAACAAGTGCAAGGCATGGCTCTTTAGCGACACCCATTCTGTCACTAGAGTTCTTGGCCCAGTTTCATCCAAACCATGGAGGTCCCTATCTGCAGACTGGCTCCCAATTGCTAGCCACCCTTTTTGACACAGTGCACAATATTGCTCTTTAATATGAAGCACAGCAGGGTGCAGTACCTGTGCAGCAACCTCAGGGACAGCTGGATTCAGGTGGAGTACAACTACAAACATTGAGAATAATATTAGGATCTCGTCCATCCAAGAATGAAGACATACCCAAGTGGTAGTCATAGAAACTAGGGCAATCGCAAGCCACCTATCCCCAAGTCACCCCCCAGCACAGACATAGGGCCCTAGTCATGTTTCTTCCATCTGGCGGCACACTGCCTCTAGCGAGCTGTGACAGCTGGATATCAATTTATAGCTGTCTTTATTCACAGCTGATAGGCACACCGTCCATTACATCACTGATACTAGCAGACATGGGAAGACAAGGCGCAGCCGCAGCCATGAATGTAAGCCTGTCCATAGCTAGCATCTAATAATTATCAAATGCTTGAGAGCATAATCCTACCCTTATTAAAAGGAGAGCCTGCAAGGTTAGAAGTCCATAGAAAATTGTCCAATTAAATGAGCAAGGAAAAAGGGAGCAATTTGGGGACATAGTGACATCCACCTATCAATCGCTAGGCAGGAATCACCTGGGCATGAGACCTGCAGAGACACAGTAAAAGGGATACAAGGATCTTAAGCCAGATAAAGAAACACACCACGAAGGAAGGCCCTTGAAAGGACGAGGATCGTTCCATGCTAAAGAAGGCAACAAACCACAGAGGTGGCAATTATCGCCCATAGAGGAAGAAAAATATCCTGAGCATGGGCATAAAAAGAGAAATCTGCAGGAGATAGGCAGAGCCTGCAGTGGCAAGGCAATCACAGGGCTAGAATATCATGGGGTAAGTGTGGAGGACAGTCCCATTTCAGACCTACTGACTAGGATTTTAGAGATAGAAAACACATGAAAAGTCCACAGAAGTACGGCACTGATGAGAGTCTGTCTCCTTCCCAACACGCATCGTTCCCAAGACTAAGCGACACACGTAATGGATCGAGGTCCTGTTAGGCTCTGGGTCTGACATTTCCATATTTGAATGCAGCCAAAAGGCACTATTGGAGCACACAAGGGCACACAGGAATGCACAGATCACTACTCCCACTGGACGGACATTAGCACATAATGAAGTGTATTTTGTAATAATTCAGCTAGAAGGCGAACACCCCAAAAATATTGAAGCACTGTTTTGGCCACAGTTACACATTCAATATAAAAGGCTGTTGGCATTTCAAGATTGGCCACCATTGTATGTACGGCAAGCACCCAGGGCTGAAGAGGTGGGAATGCCTGCTTTTTCAAAAGAAGTGAGTGGGGAACTTATGCAAGAAAATGGTCAGCACTGGCAGCAGTGCAGCTGTTTAAAAATCATGTAGGACATGATAAGGAATGTCCAGCGCATGTGATTCCAGTACTGAAACCACCCCTGCCACAAAGACCGTATCCAGGTAAACCACAGGCAGTTGCCCATATGAAAACCATAGTGGACCTGCTAATGGACCAGGGGGTAATCATAAAGCAAGCTAGCCCAGATAACAGTCCAGTGCTCCCAGTTTTAAAACCTGATGGTACCTACCGTTTTATTGTGGAATTTCTAATGCACATTGTAAGACGGAGGCAGTCCAGAATCAACACAGTCTGGATTACTAGCTAACTTACACAGATGTAAATATAAAACAAACCTTTATCTAGGCAATGGATATTTCACACAACCTTTAAGTGTAGAAAGCCTGAAATACACTGAATTCACATTTAAGGGAACATATTTCCAGTTCACTAGAATAATGCAGGGGTATAAAAATTCACCTAGCACATTCTGAAGCAGAATACAGAGCTTCCTTCAGACATTCCTAACTGTTGGCAATATGCAGTTGATATTTACATCACCCATGAGAATCTCAGTGAACA
This sequence comes from Ambystoma mexicanum, assembly GCF_040938575.1. Taxonomy (NCBI): domain Eukaryota; kingdom Metazoa; phylum Chordata; class Amphibia; order Caudata; family Ambystomatidae; genus Ambystoma; species Ambystoma mexicanum. The sequence continues at coordinate 368,788,124 of NC_090940.1, read as the reverse complement.
CTTGCAACAAGTGGACATAGTGATTCGCACTTTGGCTGCAAAAGAGTACCTGATTAATTTTGAAAAATCAAGAATAGCTCATTGTGAGGTTACCTTTCTAGGATTCACTCGTTCAGATGAGGGCAGAGGTTTGTCAGCAGATTTTCTGGAGAAGTGTGTCAATATAAGACTACCCACTATGCTAAGGCAGATACAGACTATTCAATTTTGGCGGATCGTATGTTTCTAATTTTGCTGAGATAGTGAAACCATTGTATGCTTTTATAAAACCGAATTTCAAGGCAGCTCACGGGGTGACAGAACACACTCAGATTCTGCACCAAGTATATTCATCAATGACACAAAGTGGTCCTTTGCAGGACAGGAATACAGATAAAGACTTAGAGATAAACCTTGTGGCGGGAGACAATGCTTTCACATACACGGTGTGCAATCTAGGGGAGACTAACCCAATTGCATATAAGTTGCATGTATATTCCACGCCTGAGTTAAAATTCACACCTGAGGAGAACATTCTGGCTTCAGTTCAGATGATTATTCAGAAAGAGAGGCCACTGGCAGCAAATATAACCATACACATAAACACACCGTTAGCTCAATTTGAAGCTGCCACAAAAGCTAGCATGCCAAATGCAAAGGCATTACACACTAGATGGATTCAATGGTCAGCATCTCAACATGCTCTAGATGTAAAGTACCATTTCAAGGCAGAATTGCGAAGACTGAGTGGATTGAGTTGGACAATGGACACAGAGCCAGACACCTCATGGCCTGACATGCCATTGTTTGATTTTTTTCCAGGTATTTACAGTGATGGGTCGGCAATTCCAGCAGTGGGGACACAGTCTAAGTACGCTGCCACGTGCACAGCAGTCGTAGGACACTTCACACATGAAGAAGCATTTATACACACTGATGTTGCAACAAAGCATCTGGGAGATATGTCTTCCCAGACTGCTAAATTGCATGGATTACTGCTTGCATTTCACCAAGCAGATTCAGGGAAGCCCACACGTAGTCTCAGATTCAGATTACATTGTCAGGGCATATAACACTGATTTGCATTGGTGGATGCAAAATTACTTCAGAGACATTAGGCATAAAATTATTGCTTCCAGGCAGCTCTTGCTATGGGTGATGCACACAAGAGCACATACCAAGGGGCACATTCATATCACTGGCAATGCATTGGCAGATAAATATGCCAAAGAGCACAAAGTGAGAAAAACGATAGGAGCCATAACTCGCTCAGCAACTGCAATGGTGAGGAAATACAAGAGGCTTGTTTAGGTATTGTACCTAGGCCAAACGCTTTCCCCAGTAACTATATTTATGACATTGAAAATAACAAAGCAATAGTCACCATTCCTATAAAAAAGGGGATCCTATTCAAAGATTAATCCCCAATAGAGCAGCCAGGGAAAAGCTGATTGCAGCCACACATGCTGGACTTGCATCTGCCCATTTTGGGGTCAGTGCAACTGCACAGCTGCTCCTTGACCGTTTCTGGTGGCTAGGGCTTCGACAGCAGGTGAAAATATTTATTGCAAACTGTGACACATGTTTACAGACAACTCTGGACCATAGCAAAAAATCTAAGAAGGTTCCTTTAAGAAAGGCAGCCTCGCCCTTCGAGGTCCAACATATGTATCACATAGGCCCACCGCCAGCGGTAATTAAGTACAAGTACATTCTAGTAATAGTGGATTCTTGCACTAGGTTTACCTGGATGATTCCTCAAAAGAAGGCAAACTGCAAATCAGTCATACAGGCACTTAGGGGTGTAATAGCTATGACTGCAACCCAAATCTCCATGCTGACAATGGTCCTGCTTTTTCGGGGTGGGCTCTGAAGAAGGCATTAGAGGCATGGGGAACAGAGTTGCACTTTTCAATCTTTTCTGAGCGGAATCGAACGGAATTGTGGAGAGAGCCAATCAGACGATAAAAGTTAGCCTGACTAAATGCATTTTGTCACTGGGAGGTAACTGGTTAGACAATGTGCCCTTAGTAATCACGAGTGTGAATAATGTACCATGCCAATCTCTATGCAATGGTAACACCCCATTTTAACTCTTGCTTGGGAGAAAGATGTTTATGCCTGACCTGCATACTCTTCCCAGCCCCCTATCTAGGCACAAGCAACTGCCGGCGACAACACTGCTTAGGGAATCCCTCCAGGTGGAAGCTGCTGAGGCCAGTCCTGAGAATACTCTCAAAGCAGGAGATTGGGTCCTGGAAAAGATCCATGATAATACCCTGTTTGGGCCGTTTTACAGACAGCAGTGCAAGTAATCAGAGTGAAAGGTTCCAGAACTGCTGTCCTACCCTTACTACAACCTAAGAGAGGTACTAGGCAAGTTTCTGTGAACCACCTAAAACCTGTGCCTGATGATTACCGCAATGTTTCCACGCAATCTTCCTCTTCCAAGTGAGGAGCCCACGGAAGATGAGGAGATGGAGATCTGGCAAATGATGAGGATAGCTGTTCAAGATGAGGAAGAATATGCCATTCTTGACTACACGTCCACAATTCAGGAAAGTACTACAAAGTCTGCCAATGTGGAAACAGAAAGCCTTTCTTGTTGCTAAAGTATGTGTGGATGCCATCGTTCAAGACATTTAATGGCCCAGCTACGCAGCTGCAAGTTCACACTAATTCAAAGTTCACACTAATTCAATAAGAACAATAATTCAATAATTCAATAAGAACAAAGTTCACACTAGTTCAAATCTAGACTGTTTGCACCCAGTAATCCTGTATCCAGAACATACAGAGAACTGTTAAGAGCTAGGCTCCAGACATTTGCACAAAAGGCATTATTTGATGTGTTTGATGATGTGGAGGATTTCCATGAAATTGGGCCCAATGTGTGTTATGTGCGATATTACAATGCCTTTTTACTTGTCAAACGTGAACCCATTCTGTGGCCTAAATACCCGTTCTGGGAACACTGGGCAGTGCCATTTCAAACCGACAGTCTGGAATTCAGAGCACAGTTCCCATATATTTCACTGAGACCATACCAAGCAGTGGATTACATGTTTGAAAATCAGTATACATTCCCTCCAGAGCCACACAATGCACAACACATATGTTGCAGATTCAGTCATCTTTGACAGAGAATACTTTGCAAACATGACTGAACAAACATGGTGGGAAACTGTCCCTCTACTTGGGGTCAACAAATATGACAAATTAAAGGGGTTCACACGTTAGACATGGCATGTAGGTTCTCACATTTGATGTATTTCTTAAATTATACGCAGTTCCAGACCACGTGCAGTAATAGGAACCTGAGCTTCTACCCTGAGTGGAGAAGGCAGAAGGTGAGTACTGGAGTGCATCTTATAGAGAAGCAAAAGAATGCAATGGCACCAAGCATATTACTTATGCATCAGAGAGACCTGTGTCATGGGTGGTTCAAGCAAATGAATGCAATAAAAGAAAAGCATGACTCAGTGTGGGCCGATATAGGGCTTGGAAATCCCATAACACATCCCTGACATAAGCTATATCCATAGGTAAGGTGTGCCAAGGAATGCTTTCACAGTATCAACTGAGTGAGGTGATACAATCTCTAGATAACTTCATAAGAGAAGAGAATTGGACAGCTATCATGCAGTTAGCGGCTCGTCTGACGTGCACCCAAAGTGGGCGTGTCAGGAGAGCAGCTACCTGCAGCACCTCTGACCCTAGTGTACCTCGTGAGGTGGAACAAGCATCTATAACAGGTACAACTTACACTTGGTCACAAGCAATAAAGCAAATCCTGCAAACTGAAAGGGATGCAGTACAGCTAGGATTTCATGTTTCAGAATCTAATGATCAAGCGCTATAGCTTTTATGTGCTGCGAGATGTCATAACAGATGTTGTGAGTTTGATTCAAAACAACTTATCTATAATTAGAAGCAACCAAGAAGCCTCAGGAAGTCTTTCTGTGGTAACTGATTTTCTGGACACTCTCAGCAGAGGAGTCCCAGATTGGAAGATGATATCATGGCCAGACAGGCACTTAACTTGTCCTAGGTTCAACACACCAGGCAATGTCTGGTTCCACTTTCTTATTCCTTAGTGTACTGGCAAAGACTTGACAGTATTTTTTAATTGCTTTTTGCACATGGGGGCCATGTCAGACACGATGGGAGACTCTTTGTTGTCTTGATTTTAAAACCAGGCAAATATGCTACATAGTGTGATTCCTGTTGCCCAATTTCCCTCCTCAACACGGATGCCAAGCTTTATTCCAAAGTATTGGTCTGTCGGCTGATGGAGGATTGACCTTCTTTGAGTCAGCAAGTGTTATGCTTGAGCTAAAACATGGCGCTGGTGCGCAGTGCATTCTGGGGGCACTCAGAGCCATAATGGATATTTATTCCATGCCTCAGTGAAAAGCTGTACTTACTTTGCTGAGAGCTGAATTTGCTTTGCTGAAAAAAACATGCTTTCCAAACCTGGTATGTAGCCAGTTAAGGACATTCTGCTGAGAAACCTGATTTTGTTATGTCTTGCTATGAGTTATGGAACTGTTTTCCGTGGCGTTTATTCTTAGGAGAGGAGGGAAGCGCTTTGCTCTTTGAGGTTACTGTCGGTTGACCCAGCTGGCAACCAACGGTCACTTATCAATGCGCAAGCACATTGCTAGAAGGTTCGAGAAATTGCCACCCCTGTTTGAGGAGTGCATATATACGGAACCCCTCAGCGGTCAGACGAGATAAGCACAAAGACCTCCGTCGGAAGGGGGGCGCCTTTGTCCGACATACCTGTGGGCTGTTATGCTTTCGGCCTGGCTGTTACCGGGGTCTTCCAGCCGCTTCTGGTGAGATGAGGGATTCAGTTACGGCCACAGTGATGTATTTTCTTTTGAATTCTCTGTCTTTTCTGTGATTTATTTCTGTGTTATCACTTGTTGCTTCCAAGCTATGAATAAATAGCCGTATACATGCTCATTATTTCACTAACTGCGTATTTGGCTGTGAGTTATTACTTCGCCTACCTGCGTTCAAATTATTTTTCTTTGCTCTACACATGTACTGGTGATGAAGTGTCCGAGCACATTTGGAGAGCAAAACATTTTGGCGCTGTGAGCAGGGTATTTGTGATTAATTGTTTTCAAATATCAAAGAATCTGTTTAAACGCAGATAGGCTTTGCTTTCATTGCAGGCGAAAGATTGTTTTCAGTTGGCAGTGAGTGTTGGGCTGTGTTAATCTGTTTTTTTTTTGTGTGTGTGCGTGCCTGCGCGAGTAACTGCAGTGTTGAAAGGAGAAAGAAAAAAAGAGGTTTTGCCAATTACTGTAATGATGAATAGCTTGTTTGTTCAGGAAAAAGGGCCTTCCCGCTGGCGGTGAATGTCCAGATGTTATCTTTCCAGGTTGGGCTAAAGGCCCACATGATAAATTAGCCCAGGTCTGGGCGTGCGGAGCGGGACTGTGTGAAACATGGGATCATGGATTGGGAGACGCTGATCCGTTTGATGTAATGTCTTGTTTACAACAGGTTTCAGTAGAGAGGGGAAAGGAATGCACCGCGCTGGGTAGGCGGGGTTGGGTCCTCCTGCATGCCTATAGGAAAATGCATCAGAGAAATGAGAAAATTAAAGAGAATATTTCAAGATTAGAAAAAGAGTTGGCTGCAGGAAAGCAAATTGCATTGATGCAGCAGATTCAGATGAAGCTTTGAAAAGATAAAGCTGATAAATATCAGGCTGTGGCAGAGAGGGCAGCAGTCAGAGTAGCCCGGTATAAGTATAGGAAAAGACGGGGAGGGGTCAACCAAAGAAAAGTGGCAGCTGTAATCGCTACCGCAGGTGTGGATTGGGATGCTGATAAGTGGGATGGAGACATTTTTGACTCAGCAAGCCCAGAGAGCAGCTCGGCAAATGAGTCAGATCCCAAAGCGGAATTTAATCAGAAGACAGTGGTGGCTAAACCAGTTAGAAGACGGAGAGCCGTGCCCCACCAGCAGAATCCTGCGGGCGGGGTTGTGGATTTAACCACGCTGGAGGTTTACACCCAGCAGGAGGTTAGGGAAATCATTACTCGTTTGAGGCAAAAATCAGGGGAACCTTTATTGACATGGATGGTGAGATTGCTAGATGGGGGCGCCGCTGGGTTGTTGGTAGATTCCACGGACTCACTGCGTTTTCTACCTTTGTCAACTGACACCAATGTACAGGAGGTCTTAAGGGCAGGGCCGCCCCCTGATGGTAATGGCCAAGATTCACAGGTGTCTTTGTTGCACCTAGCAGCCCAAGCATGTAACCGTAAGTACCCTATTACCACAGATTGGCCTAGCGAGGAAACAAAGTGGTATACTTTGAAAGAGGCGATTCAAAAGGTCAGAGAGCATGCTATGAAAGAGGCAATTCACATAGATGCTCCAGGACACATGGGGGCCATGCCGCTCTCAGTTTCAACTAGAAATATGGTGATCAGAACTGCACCGCCGCATACAAAAGTGTCATTATGACTTTGCTCGTAGGTATGACGGCCAAACCCACAGATGCGGTAGTGTATGCCATTCGGCAACTGGCAGATTTAGGGGAGTGAGACAAGAGTGATAATAAGCTATGGGAGAGAGAGGGGCATAGTGAGAGAAGAACTGAAGGCAGGAGGCAAGATAGTAGAGACTCCCGAGTGTCCAGGAAAGACATGTTTTTGGCTTTGTTAAAAGATGGTGTGCCACGAGAAGAAATTGATGGCATTGAAACTAGGGTAATGTATGAACTATACAAAAAGAGAAGGCTTACAGCAAAAGAGCGCTATAAACAGGTTAAGAAACGGGTAGTAACCAAGCCACAGGGGGACACCTCACCTTCCGCTCCTCCTGAGGAAGAACAAGAAGAAGGGTGTATGGGGACACCTTCCCCGTACCAGCCAACATATGCTGATTTGAGGAAGGTGGTGAGTGCAATGCTAGAGGCAGAGTCAGGTCACACTCATTCAAAATTTGACTAGGGTTACGGCCAAGCTCCGGCAGTGTCTGCTCGCATAAAAGTTGATAAGCGGCCCCATGTTAATGTTAAGATTTTTTGGGGCCCAGGAAATACGCAAGGGGTTTGAGCATTGATAGACACCGGGGCGGAGGCCTCTCTGATTCATGGAAATCCATCACGATTCAAAGGCAGACAATTTAGTATTACAGGTCTCGGGGGAAAGGAGACCCCCGCAGTACAAACTGAAGTGGAGATGAAAATAGGCAATTTGACTACTCAGAAATACCAAGTGTTGATTATCCCGATACCTGAGTACATAATTGGCTTTGACATTCTGGAAGGGTTGACTTTGGGACTTGGAGGTAAAACGTACCAGTTTGGGGTGAGTGCATTGATCTGCAAACCCATTACCGTAGGTAAATTGAAGATGCCCCCAGTACAGGTGCCTGTAGCAACCAAGCGGGTAGCAATGAAGCAATACCGCATTCCTGGGGGGGCACAAGGACATTTCAGACACCATCAAAGGGTATGTGGATGCGGGTGTGTTACGCCCTATTACTACCGCATGGAACAATCCTCTCTGGCCTGTCAAAAAAGGGGATGGGTCTTGGAGGATGACGGTGGATTACCGTGAGTTGAATAAACACACTCCTCCCTTAGTGCCCGCGGTCCCAGATGCCATTACCTTTATTGAGAATGTCCAAATGTTTGAGGGGACTTGGTATGCAGTGGTAGATTTAGCCAATGCATTTTTCTCTGTGACAGTTGCTCAAGAGTGCCAAGAGCAGTTTGCATTTTCTTGGAGCGGGCGTCAGTATACCTTTACAAGGTTACCTATGGGGTACATACATAGCCCGACTATCTGTCACCGGCTGGTGGCAGAGCACTTAGACAAGATACTGTGTAAACCTGACATAGAAATCTCTCACTACATTGATGTTATTTTGATTCAGGGCAAGGATGAGCGCAGTGTGCAAAATCAGTTAGAAGTAATTATGGAAGGATTGAAGAAGGATGGGTGGGAGATTAACCCGAACAAAATTCAAGGCCCAGCTGAGACAGTGATATTCCTAGGGATTCACTGGCATAATGGGCATCGAGAAATGGTGCCGAAGGCCCGAAAGAAAATTCTTGAGTTCACCACTCCAATGAACAAAAAGCAAGCTCAGCAGTTCATAGGGCTGTTTGGGTTTTGGAGGCAGCACATTCCCCATTTAGGACAGATACTGGCCCCCCCTCTAAAAAAAAAACACAAAAGAAATATGAGTTTCAGTGGGGGGAAGAGCAGCAAAAAGCATTTGATTTGGCAAAAGATACCGTGCAGAAGGTACTTGATCTATGGCCATTGAAGGAAGGCAAAGTGGAGTTGAATGTGTCTGTGCAAGACAATTATGTTAACTGGAGTGTGTGGCAGAAAAAAGACAGGAAACGTGTGCCATTGGGGTTTTGGAGCCGTAAATTACCCGATTCTGGTAACTCATATACTCCGTTTGAGAAGCAGTTGCTGGCATGTTATTGGGCCCTTGTTGATACCGAGCAAATGACAGTGGGCCATGATGTATTGATGAGGCCAGAAATACTGATTATGCAATGGGTACTGAGCTCTCCTAAAACACATAGAATAGGACATGCTCAAGAAGCCAGCATAATTAAATGGAAATGGTACATTCAAGACAGAGCCAAATCAGGGAAGGGTGGAGTTGCAAAATTACATGGGCAAGTAGCCAACATACCGCCCTCAGATTACATACCACCGGAAGTGCCTGAAAAATGCGAATCTCCCGTGAAATGGGGAGTACCTTATGGCGATTTGACCGTGGAGCAGACAGAGCATGCCTGGTTCACGGATGGCTCGGCCCGATATGTGGGAACAGAGCGATACTTGAAAGCGGTGTCGTATAATCCCAAGACAAAAAAGATTTTGACAACATCAGGGAAAGGGAAGAGCAGTCAGTTTGCAGAGCTTTATGCAGTTTACCAGGCATTTTAACAAGAGACCCCTGGTCGATGTCATTTGTACACGGATTCATGGTCAGTGGCGAATGGGTTGGCTGTGTGGCTGCCAACCTGGCAAAAGAATGGGTGGAAGATTCATTCAAAAGAGTTGTGGGGAAAAGAACTGTGGCAAGATATTGCGGAAATGTTATCACAAAGTGAAGTCACTGTGTATCATGTGGACGCGCATTGTGCTACAGACTCATTAGAACGTTGGTTTAATTCTGTTGCAGATGAACACACCAAGATTTCATCTGTGGATGTGGAGGCTCAGGAAGACGATTTGGAGGGTTTG